>NC_053028.1:133060150-133360150 GCF_003073215.2 Triticum urartu
AGACCTCGCTTGTCCTCAAGCGGAAGCCGATATCGAAAAATATGTCCACATGTTTGGAGATAGAGGTGTCGATAAAATAAAATACGGAGATGAGGGAATCATGATCATTCTTAGAACAACATATATATATATAGGGTCGCGCTATTCGTCACCCTGGGTGAGGAATAGTTATTCTTCACCCCTCTCTATCTTGACGTCAATGCACCATATTTTTAGGTTCCATAAATTTTGGCTTATTTCATACGTAAAAAGAGAACGTAAGAAAAAGTATAATCACCGTAAAAAATATTTTATGTTAGGTAAAATTATGAACGTAAAACATACATAAAATGCGATATTTCTAGTCTTATAACGTATTTTTTTGTTTTCTTATATCAAATTTTATGTAGTGAATCAATATAAATATAATTATTTGTATTTCAAACGTAATTTATTTATGAAGCGGTCGTAAGATTACGTCGGGTGAAGAATAACTTATTCTGCACCCTGAGTGATGAATAGTATCACTATATATATTGTCATATGATTTCTTATGCTAAAATAACAATTCATTCACAATTTCAAGTATGAATCAGAAACTTGATTGAAAACTAACAAACTATAATCTCAGTCATTGAAGCAATTGCAATTTATCATAACATCGGAAAGAGTCAATATAAGAGCTTTTCAGCAAGTTCACATACTCAACTATCATTTAGTCTTTCACAATTGCTAACACTCACACAATACTTATGGGAATGAAGTTTTAATCGGACACAGAGAAAGATAGGGGCTTATAGTTTTGCCTCCGAACCTTTTACCTCAAGGGTAATCTCAACAATAATAGTTCATGAAAACTCACATCCAATTAGCTATATATATCAGGTTCTTTCCAACACACAGTGCTTGCCAAAGGATAAAATGTAAAAGGGGAAAGGTGAAGATCACCATGACTCTTGTATGAAGTATAAGACAAGAATAAAAGATAGGCCCTTCGCAGAGGGAAGCAGAGGTTGTCATGTGTTTTTATGGTTGGATGCATGAAATCTTAATGCAAAAGAATGTCACTTTATATTGCCACTTGTGATATGGACCTTTATTATGCAGTCCATCGCAAGATTGTATAAAGCTTATTTTCTCCACACTAATAAATCATACATATTTAGAGAGCATTTTTTATTGCTTGCAACAATGACAACTTACTTGAAGGATCTTACTCAATCCATAGGTAGATATGGTGTACTCTCATGGCAAAACTGGTTTTAAGGATGTTTGGAAGCACAAGTAGTATCTCTACTTGGTGCAAAGAATTTGGCTAGCATGAGTGGGAAAGGCAAGCTCAACATGTTGGATGATCCATGACAATATAATTTATTTCATATGTAAGAAAACATAACTCATTACGTTGTCTTCCTTGTCCAACGTCAACTTTTTAGCATCTCATATTTTAATGAGTGCTCAGAATCATAAAATATGTCCCAGATAGTATATTTATATGTGAAAACCTCTCTTTCTTTATTACTTCCTATTAATTGCAACGATGACCAAAACTATGCTTGTCAACTCTCAACAACTTTTATTCATCATACTCTTTATATGTGAAGTCATTACTCTCCATAAGATCAATATGATCTATTTATTTCTTTTTATTCTTACTTTTATTCCCTCAAGATCATAGCAAGATGTTAAAGCCCTTGACTCAACACTAATCTTTATTATATATGGCTGATACATCTCCAACGTATCTATAATTTTTGATTGCTCCATGCTATATTATCTACTGTTTTCGACATTATTGGGCTTTATTATCCACTTTTATATTGTTTTTGGGACTAACCTACTAACCGGAGGCCCAGCCCAGAATTGCTGTTTTTTTGCCTATTTTAGGGTTTTCAAGAAAAGGAATATCCAACGGAGTCCAAATGGAATGAAACCTTCGGGAAGGTGATTTTCTCACCGAACAAGACCCAGGAGACTTGGACCCTACGTCAAGACACAAAAGAGGAGGCCACGAGGTAGGGGGCGCGCCTACCCGCCCCCTCCCCCAGGCGCGCCCTCCACCCTCGTGGGCCCCTTGTTGCTCCACCGACGTACTCCTTCCTCCTATATATACCTATGTACCCCCAAACCATCAGATACGGAGCCAAAACCCTAATTCCACCGCCGCAACTTTCTGTATCCATGAAATCCCATCTTGGGGCCTGTTCCAGAGCTCCGCCGGAGGGGGCATCGATCATGAAGGGCTTCCACATCATCTCCATAGCCCCTCCAATGAAGTGTGAGTAGTTCACCTCAGACCTACAGGTCCATAGTTATTAGCTAGATGGCTTCTTCTCTCTTTTTGGATCTCAATACATTGTTCTCCCCCTCTCTTGTGGAGAACTATTCAATGTAATCTTCTTTTTGCGGTGTGTTTGTTGAGACCGATGAATTGTGGGTTTATGATCAAGTCTATCTATGAATAATATTTGAATCTTCTATGAATTCTTTTATGTATGATTGGTTATCTTTGCAAGTCTCTTCGAATTATCAGTTTGGTTTGGCCTACTAGATTGATCTTTCTTGCAATGGGAGAAGTTCTTAGCTTTGGGTTCAATCTTGCGGTGTCCTTTCCCAGTGACAGTAGGGGAAGCAAGGCACGTATTGTATTGTTGCCATCGAGGATAACAAGATGGGGTTTTCATCATATTGCATGAGTTTATCCCTCTACATCATGTCATCTTGCTTAAGGCGTTACTCTGTTTTCAATAACTTAATACTCTAGATGCATGCTGGATAGCGGTCAATGAGTGGAGTAATAGTAGTAGATGCAGGCAGGAGTCGGTCTACTTGTCTCAGACGTGATGCCTATATACATGATCATACCTAGATATTCTCATAACTATGCTCAATTATGTAAATTGCTCAACAGTAATCCGTTCACCCACCATAGAATACTTATGCTCTTGAGAGAAGCCACTAGTTAAACCTATGACCCCCGGGTCTATCTTCATCATATTAATCTTCCCATACTTAGTAATTTCCTTTGCTATTTCATTTGCTTTTATTTTACTTTGCATCTTTATCATAAAAATACCCAAAATATTATCTTATCATATCTATCAGATCTCACTCTTGTAAGTGGCCATGTAGGGATTGACAACCCCTTATCGCGTTGGTTGCGAGGATTTATTTGTTTTGTGCAGGTACGAGGGACTCGCGCGTAGCCTCCTACTGGATTGATACCTTGGTTCTCAAAAACTGAGGGAAATACTTACGCTACTTTGCTGCATCATCCCTTCCTCTTCGGGGAAAAACCAACGCGGTGCTCAAGAGGTAGGATTTATGGCGCCGTTGCCGGGGATTCTACGCAAAAGTCAATATACCAAGTACCCATCACAATCCCTATCTCTCGCATTACATTATTTGCCATTTGCCTCCCGTTTTCCTCTCCCCCACTTCACCCTTGCCGTTTTATTCGCCCTCTCTCTCTCTATCCTCCCTCTCTTTCTCTATTTGCCTCTTTTTGCCCACTTGCTTTTTGTTTGCTTGTGTGTTAGTTTGCTTGCTTGTCACGATGTTTCAAGATAATACTAAATTGTGTGACTTTACCAATACCAACAACAATGATTTTATTAGCACTCCGATTGCTCCTCTTACCGATGCTGAATCTTGTGAAATTAATACTGCTTTGTTGAATCTTGTCATGAAAGATCCGTTTTCCGGCCTTCCTAGCAAAGATGCCGCTACCCATCTAAATAGCTTCGTTGATTTGTGTGATATGCAAAAGTAGAAATATGTGGATAACAATATTGTTAAATTGAAGCTATTTCCTTTTTCGCTTAGAGATCGTGCTAAAGCTTGGTTCTCATCTTTGCCTAAAAATAGTATTGATTCATGGAATAAGTGCAAAGATGCTTTTATCTCTAAGTATTTTCCTCCCGCTAAGATCATCTCCCTTAGAAACAATATTATGAATTTTAAGCAACTTGATCATGAACATGTTGCACAAGTTTGGGAGAGGATGAAATTAATGATATGTAATTGCCCTACTCATGGTTTGAATTTGTGGATGATTATACAAAAATTTTATGCCGGATTGAATTTTGCTTCTAGAAATCTTTTAGATTCGGCCGCGGGAGGCACTTTTATGGAAATCACTTTAGGAGAAGCTACTAAACTCTTATATAATATTATGGTTAATTATTCTCAATGGCATACTGAAAGATCTACTAATAAAAAGGTGCATGCGATAGAAGAAATTAATGTTTTGAGTGGAAAGATGGATGAAATTATGAAATTATTTGCTAGGAAAAGTGTTTCTTCTGATCCTAATGATATGCCCTTGTCTACTTTGATTGAGAATAATAATGAATCTATGGATGTGAATTTTGTTGGTAGGAACAATTTTGGTAACAACGCGTATAGAGGAAATTTTAATCCTAGGCCTTATCCTAGTAATCCCTCTAATAATTATGGTAATTCCTAAAAGAATTCTTATGGAAATTATAATAATATGCCCTCTAATTTTGAATCTAATATTAAAAAATTTATCACTTCGCAAAAGAATTTCAATGCTTTGATTGAAGAAAAATTGCTTAAGATTGATGAGTTGGCTAGGAACGTTGATAGAATTTCTCTTGATGTTGGTTCTTTGAAACTTAGATCTATTCCACCTAAGCATGATATCAATGAGTCTCTAAAAGCCATGATAATTTCCATTGATGAGTGCAAAGAAAGAACCGCTAGGATGCGTGCTAAGAAAGATGCCTTTATAAGTGCGTGTTCTTCTAGTCCCTATGAAAATAAAGATGAAGATCTAAAAGTTATTGATGTGTCACCTATTAAATCTTTGTTTTGAAATATGAATCTTAATAATGATGGGACTGATTATGATCCACCTTTACCTAGAAGACGTTCCAAGAATTCGGAGTTTTTAGATCTTAATGCTAAAATTGATGAAAGTGGGATCGAAGAAATTAAAACCCTAGATGTCATTAAACCCACTATTTTGGATTTCAAGGAATTTAATTATGAAAATTGCTCTTTGATTGATTGTATTTCCTTGTTGCAATCCGTGCTAAATTCTCCTCATGCTTATAGTCAAAATAAAGTGTTTACTAAACATATCGTTGATGCCTTGATGCAATCTTATGAAGAAAAACTTGAATTGGAAGTTTCTATCCCCTAGAAAACTTTATGATGAGTGGAAACCAACTATTAAAATTAAAATTAAATATCATGAATTCTATTCTTTGTGTGATTTGGGTGCTAGTGTTTTCACAATTCCAAAGAATTTGTGCGATTTGTTAGGTTTCCGTGATTTTGATGATTGCTCTCTAAATTTTCACCTTGCGGATTCCACTATTAGGAAAAACCTATGGGAAGAATTACTGATGTTCTTATTATTTCAAATAATAATTGTGTGCCCGTTGATTTTATTGTTCTTGACATAGATTGCAATCCTTCATGTCCTATTATTCTTGGTAGACCTTTCCTTAGAACGATTGGTGCAATTATTGATATGAAGGAAGGAAATATTAGATTCCAATTTCCGTTAAGGAAAGGCATGGAACACTTTCCTAGAAATGAAATTAAATGACCTTATGATTCTTTTATGAGAGCCACTTATGGATTGCCTACCAAATATGGCAATACCTAGATCTATCCTTGCTTTTTATGCCTAGCTAGGGGCGTTAAACGATAGCGCTTGTTGGGAGGCAACCCAATTTTATTTTTATTCCTTGCCTTTTGCTCCTGTTTAGTAATAAATAATTTATCTAGCCTCTGTTTAGTTTGTGTTTTTTGTGTTTAATTAGTGTTTGTGCCAAGTGGAACCATTGGGAAGACTTGGGGAAAGTCTTGTTAATCTTGCTGTAAAAAACAGAAACTTTAGCACTCACGAGAACTGCTGCCATTTTTATTTGGAAAATGATATTTAGTTAATTCTTTTTGAAGATGATTAATAGATAAATTCCTCACGTACAGCTATTTATTTTAGAATTTTTGGGGTTCCAGATCTTGCGCTAGCTACAGATTAATACAAACTGTTCTGTTTTTGACAGATTCTGTTTTTCGTGTGTTGTTTGCTTATTTTGATGAATCTATGGCTAGTAAAATAGTTTATAAACCATAGAGAAGTTGGAATAAAGTATGTTTAACACATATATAAATAAAGAATGAGTTCATTACAGTACCTTGAAGTGGTCTTTTGTTTTCTTTCGCTAACGGGGCTCACGAGATTTTCTACTTTAAGTTTTGTGTTGTGAAGTTTTCAAGTTTTGGGTAAAGATTTGATGGATTATGGAAAGAGCCTAAGCTTGGGGATGCCCATGGCACCCCCAATATAATCTAAGGACACCTAAAATCCAAAGCTTGGGGATGCCCCGGAAGGCATCCCCTCTTTTCGTCTACTTCTATCGGTAACTTTACTTGGAGCTATATTTTTATTCACCACATGATATGTGTTTTGCTTGGAGCGTCTTGTATGATTTGAGTCTTTGCTTTTTATTTTACCACAATCATCCTTTCTGTACACACCTTTTGAGAGAGCCATACATGATTTGGAATTTTTAAGAATACTCTATGTGCTTCACTTATATCATTTGAGCTATATAATTTTGCTCTAGTACTTCACTTATATCTTTTAGAGCACCATGGTGGATTCGTTTTATAGAAACTAATGATCTCTCATGCTTCACTTAGATTATTTTGAGAGTCTTAAATAGCATGGTAATTTGCTTAAATAATCCTAATACGCTTGGAATTCAAGAATAATAAAAGAACTTCCTTATGAGTGTGTTGAATGCTATGAGAAGTTTGATGCTTGATAATTGTTTTGAGATATGAAGATAGTGATATTAGAGTTATCCTTGTTGAGTAGTTGTGAATTTGAGAAATACTTGTGTTAAAGTTTGTGATTCCCGTAGCATGCAAGTATGGTGAACCGTTATGTGATGAAGTCGGAGCATGATTTATTTTTTGACTGTCTTCCTTATGAGTGGCGGTCGAGGACGAGCGATGGTCTTTTCCTACCAATCTATCCCCCTAGGAGCATGCGTGTAATACTTTGATTTGATAACTTGTAGATTTTTGCAATAAGTATATGAGTTCTTTATGACTAATGTTGAGTCCATGGATTATACACACTTTTCTCACCCTTCCACCTTTGCTAGCCTCTCTAATACCGCGCACCTTTCGCCGGTATCATACACCCACCATATACCTTCCTCAAAACAGCCACCATACCTACCTATTATGGCATTTCCATAGCCATTCCGAGATATATTGCCATGCAACTTTCCATCGTTCCGTTTATTATGACACACTCCATCATTGTCATATTGCTTAGCATGATCATGTAGTTGACATCGTATTTGTGGCAAAGCCACCATTCATAATTCTTTCATACGTGTCACTCTTGATTCATTGCATATCCCGGTACACCACCGGAGGCATTCATATAGAGTCATATTTTGTTCTAAGTATCGAGTTGTAATTGTTGAGTTGTAAGAAAATAAAATTGTGATGATCATCATTATTCGAGAATTGTCCCAGTGAGGAAAGGATGATGGAGACTATGATTCCCCCACAAGTTGGGATGAGACTCCAGACGAAAAATAATAAAAAAAGAGAAAGAAAAGAGGCCATAAAAAAAGAGAAAAGGCCCAAATAAAAACATATGAGAGAAAAAGAGAGAGGGGACAATGCTACAGTCCTTTTACCACACTTGTTCTTCAAAGTAGCACCATGATCTTCATAGTAGAGAGTCTCTCATTTCGTTACTTTCATATACTAGTGGGAATTTTTCATTATAAAACTTGGCTTGTATATTCCAATGATGGGCTTCCTCAAATTGCCCTAGGTCTTCGTGAGCAAGCGAGTTGGATGCACACCACTTAGTTTCTTTTTGAGCTTTCATATACTTATAGCTCTAGTGCATCCGTTGCATGGCAATCCCTACTCACTCACATTGATATCTATTGATGGGCATCTCCATATCCCGTTGATACGCCTAGTTGATGTGAGACTATCTTCTCCCTTTTTGTCTTCTCCACAACCACCCTTCTATTCCACCTATAGTGCTATGTACATGGCTCACGCTCATGTATTGCGTGAAGATTGAAAAAGTTTTGAGAATGTCAAAAGTATGAAACAATTGCTTGGCTTGTCATCGGGGTTGTGCATGATTTAAATACTTTTTGTTTTGAAGATAGAGCATAGCCAGACTATATGATTTTGTAGGGATAACTTTCTTTGGCCATGTTATTTTGAGAAGACATGATTGCTTTGTTAGTATGCTTGAAGTATTATTATTTTTATGTCAATATTAAACTCTTATCTTGAATCTTTCGGATCTGAATATTCATACCACAATTAAGAAGAATTACATTAAAATTATGCCAAGTAGCACTCCGCATCAAAAATTCTGTTTTTATCATTTACCCACTCGAGGACGAGCAGGAATTAAGCTTGGGGGTGCTTGATACGTCTCCAAAGTATCTATAAGTTTCGATTGCTCCATGATATATTATCTACTGTTTTGGACATTATTGGGCTTTAGTATCCACTTTTATATTGTTTCTGGGACAAACCTACTAATCGGAGACCCAGCCCAGAATTGTTGTTTTTTTGCCTATTTTAGGGTTTTGAAGAAAAGGAATATCCAATGGAGTCCAAACGGAATGAAACCTTCGGGAACGTGATTTTCTCACCGAACAAGACCCAGGAGACTTGGACCCTACGTCAAGACACAAAAGAGGAGGCCACGAGGTAGGGGGCGCGCCTACCCGCCCCCTCCCCCAGGCGCGCCCTCCACCCTCGTGGGCCCCTTGTTGCTCCACCGACGTACTCCTTCCTCCTATATATACCTACGTGCCCCCAAATGATCAGATACGGAGCCAAAACCCTAATTCCACCACCGCAACTTTCTGTATCCACGAGTTCCCATCTTGGGGCCTGTTCCGGAGCTCCGCCGGAGGGGGCATCGATCACGGAGGGCTTCTACATCATCACCATAGCCCCTCTGATGAAGAGTAAGTAGTTCATCTCAGGCCTACAGGTCCATAGTTATTAGCTAGATGGCTTCTTCTCTCTTTTTGGATCTCAATACAATGTTCTCCCCCTCTCTTGTGGAGAACTATTCGATGTAATCTTCTTTTTGCGGTGCGTTTGTTGAGACTGATGAATTGTGGGTTTATGATCAAGTCTATCTATGAATAATATTTGAATCTTCTTTGAATTCTTTTATGTATGATTGGTTATCTTTGCAAGTCTCTTCGAATTATCAGTTTGGTTTGGCCTACTAGATTGATCTTTCTTGTAATGGGAGAAGTGCTTATCTTTGGGTTCAATCTTGCGGTGTCCTTTCCCAGTGACAGTAGGGGCAGCAAGGCACGTATTGTATTGTTGCCATCGAGGATAGCAAGATGGGGTTTTCATCATATTGCATGATTTTATCCCTCTACATCATGTCATCTTGCTTAAGGCGTTACTCTGTTTTCAATAACTTAATACTCTAGATGCATGCTGGATAGCGGTCGATGAGTGGAGTAATAGTAGTAGATGCAGGCAGGAGTCGGTCTACTTGTCTCGGACGTGATGCCTATATACATGATCATACCTAGATATTCTCATAACTATGCTCAATTCTGTCAATTGCTCAACAGTAATTCGTTCACCCACCGTAGAATACTTATGCTCTTGAGATAAGCCACTGGTGAAATCTATGGCCCCTGGGTCTATCTTCATCATATTAATCTTCCAATACTTAGTGATTTCCTTTGCTATTTACTTTGCTTTTATTTCACTTTGCATATTTATCATAAAAATACCAAAAATCTTATCTTATCATATCTACCAGATCTCACTCTCGTAATTGGCCGTGTAGGGATTGACAACCCCTTATCGCGTTGGTTGCAAGGATTTATTTGTTTTGTGCAGGTACGAGGGACTCGCGCGTAGCCTCCTACTGGATTGATACCTTGGTTCTCAAAAACTGAGGGAAATACTTACGCTACTTTGCTGCATCATCCCTTCCTCTTCGAGGGAAAACCAACGCAGTGCTCAAGAGGTAGCAATGGCTCACGGACTCGATTACATAGAAGGATCATAAAGCAAAACTCAAAACTAAATCATACTAAAACTTTATTCTACTAGATCAAGATATAACCAAAAGGATCGAACTAAGAAAAGCGGTAAAGATAAAAGTGTGATGGTGATACGATACCGGGGCACTCCCCCAAGCTTGTCAATTGCCAAGGGGAGTGCCCATACCCATGAGTTTATGAATCTTTCTTCGGAGGTGGTGATGATGGAGTTGTTGATGATGTAGTGTAGCACATCGAGCGTAGGAGATCCTCCAATTTGCGAATAATGCCCTTGAGTACGGTGATATGCTCCTTCAACAAAATATTTTCACGTGTGAGATACTTGTTTTGTATGCGAGCTAACTCAATCATCTTGAAAGCTTCAATCTCTGTTGGGGTAAGAAGATTATAATGAGGTTGAAGGATGTCTTCTTCTTCTTCTTCTGCTGTCGGAGCTTGATCCTCCGTGGCCTTCTTGATCCTATCATCCTTGTTGATCTCCCCGGGTTCTTCTCTCTTCAGCTCTATCTTCATTAGCCAAGCATCGTCGCCCTCATTGTTGGAGGAGAGGGGATGACATGATGCCTGGCCTTGACAATTCTGGTAGAAAACAGCTCGAAACAAAAACATAGGATAATTGCATGGTATGGTGGTCAAAACCTTCAGGTGATTATATAATGAACTTTTACCGACCAAGAGAAGTACCGTGCAAGAAAGCGGAGTCCGTAAGGCACACGAGGTGCCCATGAGGCAGGGGGGCGTGCCCTCCACCCTCGTGGATGCCTTGTGTCCTTTTGGACTACTTCTTATTTTCCAATTTTCTTAAATATTCCAAAACGGAGAAAAAATGCTATTAGAACTGTTTTGGAGTCGGTTACTTACCGCACCACATACCTATTCCTTTTCGGAGGCTGAAACGTTCTAGAAGGTGTCCCTTATATACTCCTCCGGGGTTACGGTTTCAATAACATTAGTTTCAACATTTATAGTATTATCTAAGATATAATGTTTGATGCTTTGACCGTTCACCACTTTGGGATTTGTGCCTTTGAAGTTGTTGTTTTTTATAGCACCGGAACGATAGACCTCCTCGATAACGTAAGGACCTTCCCATTTAGAGAGGAGTTTTCCTGCAAAAAATCTTAAATGAGAGTTGTATAACAATACATAATCACCTACATTAAACTCACGTTTTTGTATCCTTTTGTCATGCCATCTTTTAACTTTTTATTTAAACAGTTTGGCATTCTCCTAGGCATGGGTTCTCCATTCATCAAGTGAGCTAATGTCAAATAGTCTCTTCTCACCGGCAGGTTTGAAGTCATAATTGAGCTCTTTAATGGCCCAATATGACTTATGTGCTAGTTCAAGAGGTAAGTGACATGCTTTTCCATAGACCATTTTATATGGAGACATACCCATAGGATTTTTGTATGCAGTTCTATATGCCCATAATGCATCATCAAGTTTCTTGGACCAATTCTTTCTAGATCTATTAACAGTCTTTTGCAAAATTAGTTTAAGCTCTCTATTACTCAGTTCTACTTGACCACTAGACTGTGGATGATATGGAGATGCAATTCTATGATTAACATCATACTTAGCAAACATTTTATGAAAAGCACCATGAGTAAAATGTGAACCACCATCAGTCATTAAGTATCTAGGGACTCCAAACCTCGGAAAAATAACTTCTTTAAGCATCTTAATAGAGGTGTTATGATCAGCACTACTAGTTGGAATAGCTTCTACCCACTTAGTAATGTAATCAACAACAACTAAAATATGTGTATAGTCCTTAGAGGAAGGAAACGGTCCCATATAATCAAAGCCCCAAACATCAAATAGTTCAATAACAAGTGAATAATTCATAGGCATTTCTTGACGTCTACTAATATTACCAATTCTTTGACATTCATCACAAGACAAACTTACGGGAATCCTTGAAGAGAGTAGGCCAATAAAAACCGGATTGCAATACCTTATGTGCAGTTCTATCTCCAACATGGTGTCCTCCATAAGCCTCGGAGTGACACTTGCATAGGATTTATTCATGTTCATGCTCAGGTACACAACGTCTAATAACACCATCTACTCCTTCTTTATAAAGGTGTGGGTCATCCCAGAAGTAATGTCTTAAATCATAGAAAAACATTTTGTGTTGCTGGTATGTGAAACTAGGTGGTATAAATTTAGCAACAATGTAATTAGCATAATCAGCATACCATGGAGCAGTACGAGAAGCATTTATGACAGCTAATTGTTCATCAGGAAAGCTATCATAAATAAGTAGTGGGTCATCAAGAACATTCTCTAACCTAGACAAGTTGTCTGCAACGGGGTTCTCAGCTCCCTTTCTATCAATAATATGCAAATCAAATTCTTGTAGGAGGAGAACCCATCTAATAAGTCTAGGTTTAGGATCTTGCTTTTCCATAAGATAATTAATAGCAGCATGATCAGTGTGAACAGTTACTTTAGAATCATAAATATAACGTCTGAACTTATCACAAGCAAATACAACTGCTAAAAATTCCTTTTCAGTAGTAGCATAATTTCTCTGGGCACTCTCTAGAGTTTTACTAGTGTATTGGATAACATTTAATTTCCTACCAACTCTTTGTCCTAAAACAGCACCTACAGCATAATCACTAGCATCACGCATAATTTCAAAGGGTAAATTCCAACCAGGAGGCTGAACAATAGGTGCAGAAATCAAGGCTTTCTTAAGTATTTCAAATGCTTCTACACAATCATCATCAAAGACAAAAGGAACATCTTTTTGTAAAAGATTAGTCAGAGGCCTAGAAATTTTTGAGAAGTCTTTAATGAACCTCCTATAAAAACCGGCATGACCAAGGAAACTTCGTATACCTTTAATGTCCTTAGGACACGGCATCTTTTAATAGCATTGCTACCTCTTGAGCACTGCGTTGGATTTCCTTGAAGAGGAAAGGATGATGCAGCAAAGTAGCGTAAGTATTTCCCTCAGTTTTTGAGAACCAAGGTATCAATCCAGTAGGAGGCTGCACGCAAGTCCCTCGTACCTGCACAAAACAAATAACTCCTCGCAACCAACGTGGTAAGGGGTTGTCAATCCCTTCACGGTCACTTACGAGAGTTAGATCTGATAGATATGATAGGATAATATTTTCGGTATTTTTGTGATAAAGATGCAAAGTAAAATAAAAGCAAAGTAAAAAAGCAAAGGAAATAACTAAGTATTGGAAGATTAATATGATGAAGATAGACCCGGGGGCCATAGGTTTCACTAGTGGCTTCTCTCAAGAGCATAAGTATTTTACGGTGGGTGAACAAATTACTGTTGAGCAATTGACAGAATTGAGCATAGTTATGAGAATATCTAGGTATGATCATGTATATAGGCATCACGTCCGAGACAAGTAGACCGACTCCTGCCTGCATCTACTACTATTACTCCACTCATCGACCGCTATCTCGACTCCTGCCTGTATATATAGGAGGAAGGAGTACGTTGGTGGAGAAATAGGGGGCCCACGAGGGTGGAGGGCGCGCCTGGGGGAGTAGGCGCGCCCCCCTACCTCGTGGCTTCCTCCTTTATTTCTTGACGTAGGGTCCAAGTCTCCTGGATAATGTTCGGTGAGAAAATCACGTTCCCGAAGGTTTCATTCCGTTTGGACTCCGTTTGATATTCCTTTTCTTCGAAACCCTAAAATAGGCAAAAAAAACAGCAATTCTGGGCTAGGCCTCCGGTTAATGAGTTAGTCCCAAAAATAATATAAAAGTGGATAATAAACCCAATAATGTCCAAAACAGTAGATAGTATAGCATGGAGCAATCAAAAATTATAGATACGTTGGAGACGTATCAAGCATCCCCAAGCTTAATTCCTGCTTGTCCTCGAGTAGGTAAATGATAAAAACGGAATTTTTGATGCGGAGTGCTACTTGGCATAATTTCAATGTAATTCTTCTTAATTATAGCATGAATATTCAGATCCGAAAGATTCAAGATAAAAGTTCATATTGACATAAAAATAATAATACTTCAAGCATACTAACTAAGAAATTATGTCTTCTCAAAATAACATGGCCAAAGAAAGTTCATCCCTACAAAATCATATAGTTTAGTCATGCTCCATTTTCGTCACACAAGAATGCTCTCATCATGCACAACCCCGATGACAAGCCAAGCAATTGTTTCATACTTTAGTAATCTCAAACCTATAAACTTTCATGCAATATATGAGCGCGAGCCATGGACATAGCACTATGGGTGGAATAGAATATGATGATGGGGGTTATGTGTAGAAGACAAAAAGGAGAAAGTCTCACATCAACGAGGCTAATCAATAGGCTATGGAGATGCCCATCGATTGATGTTAATGCAAGGTGTAGGGATTGCCATGCAACAGATGCACTAGAGCTATAAATGTATGAAAGCTCAACAAAAGAAACTAAGTGGGTGTGCATCCAACTTGCTTGCTCACGAAGACCTAGGGCACTTGAGGAGGCCCATTGTTGGAATATACAAGCCAAGTTCTATAATGAAAATTCCCACTAGTATATGAAAGTGACAAAACAAAAACTCTCTATCATGAAGATTATGGTGCTACTTTGAAGCACAAGTGTGGCAAAGGATAGTAGCATTGTCCATTCTCTCTTTTTCTCTCATTATTTTTGGGCCTTCTCTTCCCCTTTTTTATGGCCTTTCTCTCGCTCTTTTTAATTCCTCACTTGGGACAATGCTCTAGAAAATGATGATCATCACACTTCTATTTATTTACAACTCAATGATTACAACTCGATGCTAGAACAAAATATGACTCTATATGAATGCCTCCGACGGTGTACCGGGATATGCAATGAATCAAGAGTGACATGTATGAAAGAATTATGAACGGTGGCTTTGCCACAAATACTATGTCAACTACATGATCATGCTAAGCAATATGACAATGATGAATGTGGCATGATAAACAGAATGGTGGAAAGTTGCATGGTAATATATCTCGGAATGGCTATGGAAATGCCATAATAGGTAGTTATGGTGGCTGTTTTGAGGAAGATATAACGAGGTTTATGTGTGAAAGAGCGTATCATATCACGGGGTTTGGATGCACCAGCGAAGTTTGCACCAACTCTCAATGTGAGGAAGGGAAATGCACGGTACTGAAGAGAGGCTAGAAATGATAGAAGGGTGAGAGTGCGTATAATCCATGGACTCAACATTAGTCATAAAGAACTCACATACTTATTGCAAAAATCTACAAGTCATCAAAAACCAAGCACTACGCGCATGCTCCTAGGGGGATAGATTGGTAGGAAAAGACCATCGCTCGTCCCCGACCACCACTCATAAGGAGGACAATCAAAGAACACCTCATGTTTCAAATTTGTTACATAACGTTTACCATACGTGCATGCTACGGGACTTGCAAACTTCAACACAAGCATTTCTCAAATTCACAAACTACTCAACTAGCACGACTTTGATATTATTACCTCCATATCTCAAAACAATCATCAAGCATCAAACTTCTCTTAGTATTCAAAACACTCATAAGAAAAAATTTACTAATCCTGAATACCTAGCATATTAGGATTATTTAAGCAAATTACCATGTTATTTAAGACTCTCAAAATAATCTAAGTGAAGCATGAGAGATCAATAGTTTCTATAAAACAAATCCACCACCGTGCTCTAAAAGATATAAGTGAAGTACTAGAGCAAAACTATATAACTCAAATGATATAAGCGAAGCACATAGATTATTCTAACAAATTCCAAATCATGTATGGCTCTATCAAAACGTGTGTACAGCAAGGATGATTGTGGTAAACTAAAAAGCAAAGACTCAAATCATACAAGACGCTCCAAGCAAAACACATATCATGTGGTGAATAAAAATATAGCTCCAAGTAAAGTTACCGATAGAAGTAGACGAAAGAGGGGATGCCTTCCGGGGCATCCCCAAGCTTTGGATTTTAGGTGTCCTTATGAAAGTGCTAGTGATCGACTAGAGGGGGGTGAATAGGCGATTTTTATGAAAGTCTTCAAAACATGGAAGTTTTGAAGACAAACGATAGAAATAAACCTATTACCATGCAGCGGAAGGTAGACTACACTAAGCAAGCCATAGTCAAATATTCAGTGAAGTGAAAGCACAATGACTAATAGCAGCTAGGCAGTTTAGATCAGATAGGAAGATAGTGTGAAGCCAATCAGAACAAGCAGTCACTCAGTGAAGACAAAAGATAATGCAATCATACAATGACTTCACCAGGGCCAACCGTAAGTAAAGGAGAGGGAAGGATGAAACTAGTGACTCGTTGAAGACAATGATTTGTTGGACCAGTTCCAGTTGCTGTGACAACTGTACGTCTAGTTAGGGAGGCTGAGATTCAACTCAGAAGACTGCATCTTCACCTTATTCCCCTTGAGCTAAGGACACCCAGTCCTTGCCCAATCACTCTGGTAAGTCTTCAAGGTAGACTCCCAAACCTTCACAGACTTCGTTCACCGGCGATCCATAATGACTCTTGGATGCTCAGAACGCGACACCTAACCGGCTGGAGGATTCACAGTCAAGTGTAATAAGTCTTCAGATCACATAGACAGGAAGACTTCAGTGATGCCTAACACTCTTTGGCTCTGGGTGGTTAGGGCTTTATCCTCGCAAGGAATTCTCTCTCAAAGGCTTCAATGTGGGTTGCTCTCAAACGATAAAAGCCATACACTAACTCTGAGCAGCCAACCGTTTATGGTTGTAGGGGGTGGGCTATTTATAGCCACTAGGCAACCCAACCTAATTTGTCCGAAATGACCCTTGGTCACTAAGGAACTGACACGTGTTCCAACGGTCAGATTTCAAACACACATACGGCAACTTTACTTGGGCTACAAGCAAAGCTGACTTATCCAACTCTGGATAAGATTTTCTCTCATTGTCTTCACTCGAAGACATAGGATTTTGGTTAAGCATCATTTCAGTCATTCTGACTGGTTCTCTTGGACCCCACTTAACAGTACGGTGGTTCCTATGACTCAACAAAGAAAAACACAGAACAACGAAACTGCTAAGTCTTCGCGCTCCATAGTCTTCACGCGATGTCTTCTCTTGTCATAGTCTTCAATGTGAATGTCTTCACATACCACCTTTGACATCAATGTCTTCATACATTTTTAGGGGTCATCTCTGGTAGGAAAACCGAATCAATGAGGGACTTCTACCTGTGTTATCCTGCAATTCTCACATACACATTAGTCCCTCAACCAGGTTTGTCGTCAATACTCCAAAACCAACTAGGGGTGGCACTAGATGCACTTACAATCTCCCCCTTTTTGGTGATTGATGACAAACTGGTTGAAGTTTTCAACGGGGAATAAAATATGTGAAATTGTAAAGGATAAGGTATTGTCTTCATTAGTTGCAAGGGCTCCCCCTGAAGATGTGCATATAAGTAATTTGCTTTAGGAATGCAAATGCACATGGCAGGGTGTACTTGTGGAGATCCTCTTCAACCTATGATGACAATTCATTATGCAAGATATGATGTAACGAAGATAATGGCATGCATAATGAAAAATGGTCGTCTGCAAAATGATCTAAGTGCAGAATTTATCGTCACACATGCGGAATTTATCATCGCATCACAGAAAAGCAAATAAGTAGCAGACGACCATCGAGTTTGAGTGTTACAACTCAAAGAACCAAATGTATC
Organism: Triticum urartu; assembly: GCF_003073215.2. Classification (NCBI taxonomy): domain Eukaryota; kingdom Viridiplantae; phylum Streptophyta; class Magnoliopsida; order Poales; family Poaceae; genus Triticum; species Triticum urartu. The sequence continues at coordinate 133,077,903 of NC_053028.1, forward strand.
AAAACGCGAGAGTTGTAAACACTAGGCAAAATATGATGAAGACTATCAAACTCATATGCTTCTCCCCCTTTTGTCAGTAAGGACCAAAAAGGTTTGAAGACATAGAGCACCTACTCGTTCCTATGAAGAGTTGGTGAAGCAGCAGGGTCGTCGGAGTTGGTTGGCGGTGCAGACGAACTCGGTGCAGTGGTGATTCGCGCCGAAGGTGGTGAAGTAGCATCATCTTCATCATCGATGACACGTGCATTCACTGTTGCAGCAGAGGAGGAGAACTCAGAGTCTTCAAGAGACGGAGTACACCGCAGCAAGGTCCTTCTTGGAGGTGTTGGGCGATAAAGGCATTCTTGGTGGCAAGATTGCGAATCCTGTTTACGTCCACCAAGAGGCTTTGCATTTGGCGCTTCAGCCAGTCATGATGCTTATCCTGTTTTTGATGAAGGGCAACCAGAAGCTCTCGGTCATTGAGAACACAAGATTGCTTCTTGGTCCGTTGTGCAATGGTGCTTTTAGTGGCTTCAGTGAGGGCACGATGAGGTGCACGGGTAGTACTAGCCAGAGGATAAACACGAGTGACTGCTAGGTCGCCTTCAATGTGTTGAGAGAAACTTTGCTTATCAGCATTCTGAAGACTAAGGGGCTCCTTGGCAGGCTCAGGATAGATGGCTTCAACTGACATATCGACATCAGGCAGAAAAATCTGATGATTGCGAGCAGAGGGCTGATAGGTGACAGCTGAGTGTAGTTTGATCAGACGCATAATCCATGGAGCGTAAAACTTCAAGCCAAAGAGATCAGATCCGGATGCAGCAAGTTGGTGGATGAAGAAGTCTTGTGCATTGAAGCTTTTGCCATGAAGAATATGGAAGACCAAAGTCTTCATTGCACCTTAGCGCTTTGCATGTGGAGAACGTCCTTTGATGGGCCAGAGAGTTCGCCTTATGATGTGATAGATAGTGTGCGGCAGATACTCAAGGTCTTCAACAAAGAACTCCTTAGGATATTTAGCATCTGGAGGCAAAGGCTTCATCATGCTAAGCATCTGACTCATGTTGGGTTCAGGCTTGTGAAAAATGCTTTCCATAGCAGCACTCTGAAGCTGACAATCAGGTTCATAAAGATCTCCTGGAGTGGGCAGGCTAGTGAGCTCAATGATATCAAAGGCTTTGGCTTCGTGATGAACATTGCCTGTCATCCACTCAAGGACCCAAGTCTTCGGATCCCTGTTGTAGCCACGAATATGAAGAGTGGCATAGAATTGGAGCAGCAATTCTTCGTTCCAGTGCTCCTTGTCAGTGACGAACTGCAACAAGCCAGATTCTCTGAAGCAATCTAGCGCTTCTTCCAAATAGGGCAGACCAGTTATGGCTTCAGTGTCAAGACGCTTATGGGGAAATATGCGACCTTGATTGTATAAGATGCATGAGTAATAACTGCGCTGCTGATAGCTCCAGAACCGATCAGAAGATATTATTGCCTTAGAGTAGGGGTTCTTGGCGCTATTGAAGAAGGTGTCGTGTGCTTTGAAGCCATTGATATTGAATGATCCGGGTGCAGATGAGTGCTTGGAAACCTAGGCAGCCTTGGCATTAGCTTCTGAACCTGAGGCCTGCGCTCGACGTGATAGTCAAATTGGGGACCAGTAGTAGGTGGAGGAACAAGAAGAGGCCATTTGATAGTGATGAGCTGACCATAGTTGTATGCTTGCTCAATAGTATGTGGCCTTGGTGGCGGAACAGGAGCAGTGGCATCAACAGAGGTGTCAGGCTGCACATCTGTTGCAGGTGCATCATTGGCTTCATTGGCTTCTGGCACAGTGTTAGGTGCAGGCTCCACACTGTCTTCAGCCATGACCACATCATTGGCTTCAGTGGTGTTAGTGGTGGCAGCCTCAGGATTCTCAACCTCTACTTGAGGAGCTGGAGGGTCGGGCACTGACACGTTCACTTCAGGAACAACTTCTTCAGTGATGGGGGAAGTAGGGACACGTTCTTCTGCTTGTTTCTCTTCGGCTGATGCAGCCGGATTTTCTTCAACAACTTTAGCTTCAGACTCGGAGACATTCACAGTAGGAGTGGCTCCGGGGAACACCTGACATGCAATAGATTGGTGGTGAACTTCTCCTTCTGAAACGCTCGAAAGAGGGACTTGGGGCCTTGGTCCTTTGCGAAGCCTGCGTAACGCTGGCGACGCCTGTGAAGATGGAGTTGGCTGGGCCTCAAAGTCATCCTCTTCTTCTTGCACTGGTGGGGTGACTTGTTATTGGGGAGTACTAGGGTTTCTTGTTGTTGTGGGTGATCAGCCCATGATGCATCCTGAGCAATTGGTGTCAGAGGACGACTGAGGGAGTCCTGGATTAGGGGGTGTTCGGGTAGCCGGACTATACCTTCAGCCGAACTCTAGGACTATGAAGATACAAGATTGAAGACTCCGTCCCGTGTCCGGATGGGACTTTCCTTGGCGTGGAAGGCAAGCTTGGCGATGCGGATATTCAAGATCTCCTACCATTGTAACCGACTTTGTGTAACCCTAACCCTCTCCGGTGTCTATATAAACCGGAGGGTTTTAGTCCGTAGGACAACTTCATCATACAACAATCATACCATAGGATAGCTTCTAGGGTGTAGCCTCCTTGATCTCATGGTAGATCTACTCTTATACTACCCATATCATCAATATTAATCAAGCAGGACGTAGGGTTTTACCTCCATCAAGAGGGTCCGAACCTGGGTAAAACATTGTGTCCCTTGTCTCCTGTTACCATCCGGCCTAGACGCACAGTTCGGGACCCCCTACCCGAGATCCGCCGGTTTTGACACCGATATTGGTGCTTTCATTGAGAGTTCCTCTGTGTCGTCGCTTTCAGGCCCGATGGCTTCTTCGATCATCAACCACGATGCAGTCCAGGGTGAGACTTTTCTCCCCGGACAGATCTTCGTCTTCGGCGGCTTCGCACTGCGGGCCAACTCGCTTGGTCACCTTGAACAGATTGAAAGTTACGCCCCTGGCCATCAGGTCAGTTTTGGAAGCCTAAACTACAAGGCTGACATCCGCGGGGACTTGATCTTCGACGGATTCGAGCCACAGCCAAGCGTGCTGCACTGTCTCGATGGGCATGATATAGCTCTGCCGCCGAAAAGCGCCTTGGAGGCCGCACACGCATCGGTTCCGACCATTGATTCGGAGCCCACTGCGCCAATCGAGGATCAGCGGTTGGACGCTGCCTCAGGGGCTGCGATCTCAGAGGCGATCGAGCCGAACTCCAGCCCCGCACTCTGCATAGCCCGTGACTCCAAGGAGCCAGATTCCTCTCCGAACTCCGAGCCCCCCGCGCCCCCGCCGATCGAATCCGATTGGGCGCCGATAATGGAGTTCACCGCCGCGGACATCTTTCAGCACTCGCCCTTCGGCGACATCCTGAATTCTCTAAAGTCTCTCTCTTTATCAAGAGAGCCCTAGCCGGACTACGGTCAGCAAGGTTGGGATACGGACGATGAAGAAATTCAAAACCCACCCACCACCCACTTCGTAGCCACTGTCGACGAATCAACCGACATGCTTGACTTCGACTCCGAAGACATCGACGGCATGGACGACGATGCAGGAGACGAACAAGAACCAGCACATGTAGGGCGTTGGAAGGCCACCTCGTCATATGACATATATATGGTGGACACTCCAAAGGATGGAGATGGCGATGGAACAGCGGTGGACGATACCTCTAAGAAACAGCCCAAGCGCCAGCGTCAGCGGCGCCACTCTAAATCCCGCCAAAGCAAAAACGGTGATTCCGGCACGGGAGATAATACTACTCCGGATAGCACCGAAGAACACCCCTCCAGCAAAATTCGGCACAGGAGGACAGAGAAGCCAGCCCTCACGAGAGGGCGGCGGACCAAGAGGTTGAGGACGATAATTATACGCCTCCCTCCGAAGACGAGGCAAGCCTCGACGACGACGAGTTCGTCGTGCCAGAAGATCTTGCCGAACATGAGCGTTTTAAACGCAGGCTCATGGCCACGGCAAGCAGCCTCAAGAAAAAGCGGCAACAACTTAGAGCTGATCGGGATTTGCTAGTTGATAGATGGACTAAAGTCCTTGCGGCCAAAGAGTATGAACTCGAACACCCCTCCAAAAGTTACCCAAAGCGCAGACTGCTACCCCGACTAGAGGAGGAAGCACCTACATCGCCAGCGCATGACATGGCCGACCGGCCACCTCGTGGCCGCGACAGAGAGGCCTCTTGGCCCTCCACTCAAGCCATGCCCCGGCACCGCGTCAAGCATACTAAGGCACGGGAAAATGAACCCGACCTGCGCGACATCCTGCAGGACAAGGAAAGGCAAACAAGATCGATCTACGGATCGCGCAGGCGCCCCACGGCACGTGACGGTGATCGTCACTCCGGACGCAATGAATCCGGTCGGGCCGAACTCAACAGACAAAGCTCCTTCAAGCTACGTCATGATATAGCCCAATACAGAGGCGCCGCACACCCACTATGCTTCACAGATGAAGTAATGGATCATAAAATCCCTGAGGGCTTCAAACCCGTAAACATCGAATCGTACGATGGCACAACAGATCCTGCGGTATGGATCGAGGATTATCTCCTTCATATCCACATGGCCCGCGGCGATGATCTACACGCCATCAAATACCTCCCACTCAAACTTAAGGGACCGGCCCGGCATTGGCTTAACAGCTTGCCAGCAAACTCAATCGGTTCTTGGGAGGACCTGGAAGCCGCATTCCTTGACAACTTCCAAGGCACTTATGTGCGACCACCGGACGCCGATGACCTAAGCAACATAATTCAGCAGCCAGAAGAATCGGCCAGGCAATTCTGGACACGGTTCCTAACAAAGAAAAACCAGATAGTCGACTGTCCGGACGCAGAGGCCTTAGCGGCCTTCAAGCATAATATCCGTGACAAGTGGCTGGCCCGGCACCTGGGACAGGAAAAGCCAAAATCTATGGCAGCCCTCACGACACTCATGACCCGCTTTTGCGCGGGAGAAGACAGCTGGCTAGCTCGCAGTAACAACTTAACCAAGAACACTAGTAATTCGAATACCAAGGACAAAAGTGACAGGTCGCGTCGGAACAAGCAAAAGCGCCGCGTTAACAGCGACAGCAACGAGGATACGACAGTTAATGCCGGATTCCGAGGCTACAAATCCGGTCAACGGAAACAGCCATTCAAAAGAAAACCCAGGGCCCGTCCAGTTTGGACCGAATACTCGACCGCTTGTGCCAGATACATGGCACCCCCGAAAAGCCAGCCAATCACACCAACAGGGATTGTTGGGTGTTCAAGCAGGCAGGCAAGTTAAGAGCCGAAAACAAAGACAAGGGGCTGCATAGTGACGACGAGGAGGAGCCCAGGCCGCCGAACAACAGTGGACAGAAGGGATTTCCCCCGCAAGTGCGGACGGTGAACATGATATACGCAACCCACATCCCCAAGAAGGAGCGGAAGCGTGCGTTACGGGACGTATATGCGATGGAGCCGGTCGCCCCAAAGTTCAACCCATGGTCCTCCTGCCTGATCACCTTTGATTGAAGGAACCACCCCACTAGCATCCGTCACGGCGGCCTCGCCGCATTGGTTCTAGACTCAATCATTGACGGATTTCATCTCACAAGCGTCCTCATGGACGGCGGCAGCAGCCTGAACCTACTTTACCAGGATACAGTGCGAAAGATGGGCATAGATCCCTCGAGGATCAAGCCCACCAAAACGACCTTTAAAGGCATCATACCAGGTGTAGAAGCCAACTGTACAGGCTCAGTTACACTGGAAGTGGTCTTCGGATCTCCGGATAACTTCCGAAGCGAGGAGTTAATCTTCGACATAGTCCCGTTCCGTAGTGGCTATCACACACTGCTCGGGCGAACCGCATTCGCAAAATTCAACACAGTACCGCACTATGCATACCTCAAGCTCAAGATGCCAGGCCCTAGAGGAGTAATCACGGTTAATGGGAACACTGAACGCTCCCTCCGAACGGAGGAGCACACGGCAGCGCTCGCAGCAGAAGTACAAAGCAGCCTCTCTAGGCAGTTCTCCAGTTCGGCCTTCAAAAAGCCGGACACTGTCAAGCGCGCCCGGAGTACCCTACAACAAGACCGCCTGGCACGTTCCGAGCTAGCGTAGCAATGCGGCCCCAACCCTAGCCCTCGCGATATAGCGAAACCAGCGCTTCGCGTACATAACTACGCTCTTGAAATACCATGGGCACAGGGGAAGGGGCACTATCACGGCACGCCCGAAATATGGCTTAAACCGCACCAGGGGCTGCCGGATTCCTTCTTTTTTTCTCTTACTCCCAGGACTCCGTACTTCGGACGACCCGTTCAGCAATTCAACTGCCGCACAAACGATGCAAGATCCAGGGAAGCAGACAAGCCACGCCGCATTATGGAACTCCCAGATGGTCTCTATTGCGAGCAGTATACCTGTTTTTTAATACAATTCCGCGGCCTGCCCCTGGCCAGGACATGTTAAATAGTCCAATTTATTTTGCCTATCGCACTATTTGTATCGTTCCGCTTTCATAGCAGCCTTTCTATAAACAATGCATAGCTTTTTGTCTATTTTTTGCATTACCCTCTTTTTATATATATGTTTATTAATAACATGCTGCATCCGTACACTGTGGTACGGCAAAATACACCAGGGGCTTCAGTACCCATCAATATGGCGTGAGAAGTTCGTCCACTTTCACAAGTGCGGCACCCCGAACTTATAGCACTATATGCATCGGCTCCGAATCATGATTTGGGTCAATAGTTGGGTTTGCCCGACTCCTATGTTTTGGTGCCTTACGTTCCGCTATATCGGCTAAGGTAGCACTAGGAGAAACACTGCGATTGTGCCCCAGTTGAGCTGGGCCGAGCACCTCAGTGGAGAAAGGTAAAACTGACTGTCATGATGAGGCGAGAGACCGGTCGCTGTTCGAGAGGTTTTTCGAGTCCTTAAAGGCTTATGCCGCTTCGAGCGAGGAACCGGCTTTGTCCGGCCAAGGCGTGGATAGCGCCCCGAACTCGGTCTTCCGAATACTAGGGGCTTCGCCGAAATTTAAAATTATAGAGTTCTATGGCTAAGTGAGAGTGTTCAAGCATTATAGTCCGATTGCCTTGTTCGTTGTGCTAACCGCCTCCCTCGATGGACCCAATCATGGGAAAAAGAGCGCTTAGGTTTATCCCGAACACCCCAGCACTAGTGGCATGGGGGCAGAAGCCGACGACTGGCCATCTCTCAATATTTTGATAAACGGCCGCACAGAAAGTAATATTTTAAATTCAAGCATTGCTTAGCGCATATGAACAAGTTTTCAACGCACAGGATAACACGAGCGAGTTCATTCAAAAATTACATCCTTGGTTCATTCATCCGCCACAAGGCGGGCACCAGCAAGAACATCCTTGTAATAGTTCTCGGGCTTGCGATGCTCCTTCCCCGGCGGCGGCCCATCCTTCACAAGCTTCTCACCGTCCAGCTTACCCCAATGCACCTTTGCACGGGCAAGGGCCCTACGGGCACCTTCGATGCAGACGGAGCGCTTGATGACCTCGAGCCTTGGACAAGCCTCCACCAGCTGCCGCACCAGTCCGAAGTAGCTCCCAGGCAGGGCCTCTCTAGGCCACAGCCGAACTATAAAGCCCTTCAGGGCCTGTTCGGCCGCCTTGTGGAGCTCGACCAGCTGGTTCAGCTGGTCGCTCAAGGGCACAGGGTGTCTGGCCTCAGCATACTGAGACCAGAACACCTTCTCCGTCGAGCTGCCTTCCTCGGCTCGATAGAATGCGGCGGCATCGGATACGCTGCGGGGAGGATCTGAGAATGCCCCTGGAGAGCTCCGGATTCGGGTAAGTAACAAGTAGTTTACTTTTATATGTCTACTTTGCATATAGAATGCCTTACCTGCCGCTATCTTTTTCACCGCATCCAATTCCTGGAGGGCCTTCTGGGCTTCGGCCTTGGCAGATTTGGCAGTTTTAAGGGCCGCAGCAAGCTTGGACGCTCGCATCTTCGAGTCGAGCTCCAAACTCTCATGTTTTTGCATGAGAACCTGAAGCTCTTGCCGCACCTCGCCGACCTGCGCCTCAAATTTCTCCCGCTCGGCGCGCTCCGTGGCTGCTTTCTTCTCGGCCTCGGACAGCGCCTGCTTGAGGGTCGCCACCTCATTTGTGGCCCCTACAATAAGCAGTATACTCCTGTCATTTTTTGCAATTGCGCCTTCCTATAGGAATTTTTTCTATAAGGTATCTCTTACCTTCTTTCTCCTCGAGCTGCCGTTTGGCAAGGCCGAGCTCTTGCTCGGTCCGCTCGAGGCCCTGCTTCAGGGCACCCACCTCCGCAGTCAGTGCGACGGTGGCCAGCAGCGAAGCCTGCATACGTATATTGACTTCTTTTTAGTTATACTCCTGCGATATTTAATAGATCCTCTATTCGGCTTTTCTTTCCAAACGCCAAATAGAGCATCAGGGGCTACTGTCTATACGGTAATATTTTTACATATTTTTACTTACCTCAAAGCCTGTTAGAAGGCTAGCACAAGCTTCATTCAGTCCGCTTTTGGCGGACCGAACCTTCTGGACCACCGTACTCATGATGGCACGGTGCTCCTCGTCGATGGAGGCACCCTTAAGCTCCTCCAGCAGATTGTCTGGCGCTTCTGGTTGGACGGAGGACGCCAGCTCAATAGGCTTGCTCCTCTTGGCAGGAGTTCGCCTACCGCGGTCCGGAACCGTTGATGATTCCGGCGCAGTGTCCAGCTTAAAGCCGGACTTGGAGCCCAGGGGGGGTCTTGTCCCCTTCACTCCTGGAGTCCGAGAGGTCGCCTCATGGCTCCTCCTGGACCACCTCTTCTCGCCCCGGAGCTTGTCGCGACGCCACTTCGGCGTCATCCGCAGCACAGGGGGAAGCAGCGGGCGGAACTGAATTCACGTCCGATGAATCCAGGGAGCCGCTCGACGACTCGTCGAGCCCGTCCTTGGGCAGACTGCATGATTATATCCGACATTAGGGAAAGCTGTGCAACAAAAGGAATATCACGAGTTACTCTGGTATCTGAACACTTAAGATCTCGTCGGATGCTTGGCCCTATCCGGCCACTCCTCTTCGTCCTCGTCAGCGTCGGGGACGTAGTCTGGCGGAGGGGTTTTCCTCTTCTTGGACCCCTCGGCTTCCCCTACTAGGGCGGCCTTCCTCTTCTCTCCTCCCCCCGCTGGAGGGGGAGAGGTTTCTTCTTCCTCCTCCTCATTTTCACGGGAGGAGTGTGTCTCAGACTCGTCGGACGACGAGTCCGACACCACCATATGCCGGGAACTCTTTCGAGCCCCCGTGGCCTTCTTCTTCTTGGCATTCTTCTCCGGCACCACATAAGGTGCCGGAACCAGCAGCTTCTCTAGGAGAGCAAGGGCTGGGTCTTTGGGCAAGGGAGCCGGACAGTTAATCTGTCCGGACTTCTCCCGCCAATCCTGTCAAAGGTGAGGGAGTTTAGATCACGCATAGAGTCAAACTATGAAAAAACATAACATCCTGTAAAGGATGGAAATATCTTACCTCGCCAGTAGGACGCTACGAGCTGAATACGCGGTCTTCGGAGGCGGATGTGGGAGCCTCGGCGCCTTTGGTTAACCCCCTCCAGACATCTTCGTACATCGTGTCAAAGAGCCTGCTCAGAGTGCGGTGCTGCGCCGGGTTGAACTCCCACAAATTGAAGTCCCGTTCTTGATACGGAAGGATCCGGCGGACGAGCATGACCTGGATCACGTTGACAAGCTTGAGCTACTTGTTCACCAGGGACTGGATGCATTTTTGCAGTCCAGTCAACTCTTCTTCGTCACCCCACGACAAGCTCGTCTCCTTCCAGGACGTGAGCCGCGTAGGGGGTCCGGATCGGAATTCAGGGGCTGCGATCCACTTCGGATCACATGGCTCGGTGATGTAAAACCACCCTGACTGCCACCCCTTCAAGGTCTCCACAAAGGAGCCCTCGAGCCATAGGACGTTGGCAATTTTGCCCGCCATGGCACCTCCGCACTCCGCCTGGTTGCCGTGCACCACCTTTGGCTTGACGTTGAAGGTCTTGAGCCAGAGGCCGAAATGGGGGTGAATGCAGAGGAAAGCCTCGCACACGAAGATAAACGCCGAGATATTGAGGATGAAGTTTGGGGCCAGATCATGGAAATCTAGGCCATAGTAGAACATGAGCCCGCGGACAAATGGGTGGAGAGGAAAACCCAGTCCGTGGAGGAAGTGGGGAAGAAATACTACCCTCTCATGGGGCCTTGGGGTGGGGAGAAGCTGCCCCTCCTCAGGAAGCCAGTGCGCGATGTCTTTGGACAAGTATTCGGCCTTCCTTAACCTTTTGACATGGACCTCCATGACCGAGGAGACCATCCACTTGCCTCCCGCTCCGGACATTGTTGGAGAGGGTTGAGGTAGGAAGTGCGGGCTTGGGCACTGGAGCTCGGGTGCGCAGAAGATGGATAGGCAAAGGAGGAAGAAGGCGTAGGTAAAAAGGTGGATCCTTATCCCCTTATATGGGCAGATGCGACTATGCGTCCCCACCAGCCTAGTAAAACCCGCTTGCCTCCCAAGCGCCGTGATAAGTGGCACGGTTGGGTTACCCATGTCCGTGTTAACGAGAATCCCGTAAACAAAGGGGGCACGATCTCTGCTTTGACAAGACGTGCCAAGGAAACCGCCTCGCAAAACACACTGAGGTGGAGAAGTGAAAATGATTCGAATAAAGGCTTGGCCATTGTGTTAATATTATTCTCTCTATGGCAATACGTGGAAGCTTATTTTGCAGAGCCGGACACTACTCTTGGTGTTTACAAACTTTTATGAAGAATTTGGAGGAGGAACCGCCTTGCAATGCCGAAGACAATCTGCGCGCCGGACTCGTTGTCATTGAAGCCTGGTTCAGGGGCTACTGAGGGAGTCCTGGATTAGGGGGTGTTCGGGTAGCTGGACTATACCTTCAGCCGAACTCCAGGACTACGAAGATACAAGATTGAAGACTCCGTCCCGTGTCCGGATGGGACTTTCCTTGGCATGGAAGGCAAGCTTGGCGATGCGGATATTCAAGATCTCCTACCATTGTAACCGACTTTGTGTAACCCTAACCCTCTCCGGTGTCTATATAAACCGGAGGGTTTTAGTCCGTAGGACAACTTCATCATACAACAATCATACCATAGGCTAGCTTCTAGGGTGTAGCCTCCTTGATCTCGTGGTAGATCTACTCTTGTACTACCCATATCATCAATATTAATCAAGCAGGACGTAGGGTTTTACCTCCATCAAGAGGGCCCAAACCTGGGTAAAACATTGTGTCCCTTGTCTCCTGTTACCATCCGGCCTAGACGCACAGTTCGGGACCCCCTACCCGAGATCCGCTGGTTTTGACACCGACAACGACCAATGCTGATGAGTTCGCTGTCCATGAGAACAGGCGATGATACCAAGTTGTGCTCGATCTGAGGAAGAACTACATCATCTTCAACATTGTCATGGTGACCAATGTCTTCACCGGCGGTGGGGTCAACTGCTGGAAAGTCTTCAGCTTCAGGAGCCTCTATGGAAGCAGGCTCATGAACTATCATCCGTCGTTCTTGATGCGAAGAGTTAGGACGAGCAACCGAGATGGGCTCGACAACAAGGGGCTCTATGGGAGCAGCCCGATCTTTCTTGGTTTTGCGCTTCTTCTTGGAGGGAGCGACATCAGAAGCGTCAGGATTTTTCCTCTTTCTGGCTTCAGCCCTGGTCTTGGGTTGAAGATTTCAGAAGAGAATGTCACCCCAAGGACTCTTGATGGCATTCTTCTCAGCATACTCCTGGGTCACAAACTTGTATTTAAACCATTGTTCGGCCCAATATCTTCAAATCCATTGGATTCGTGTCTTGCGCTGATTGTAATCCTCTTCTGGATCTGTCTTGTACAGCTCTGAGAGGTCATCAGGCAGATCTCTTGATGTTCCCCCTCGACGCTGTCTGCCACCCTTCCTTGCTGATTTCTCTGTAACCATGAACTTCAAATTGAATGGCGTCAACACGTTCAAAGGCTTCCGATTGTTGGTCAAACAGGAACTGGCTTCGGGAGAGTTAATGTGATGCTGTAAGAATTCTGCAAACGAATGCAGACTATGAGAACCAAGGGATTCTCCCACGGACATGTACCTGTGATAGCATTAGAGATGCGAGGGAAGGGGAGAGGTCATATGCATTCTCAGAAGATTTTGAAGGTAAATCAGTTTGAAGACATTGACCTCATAGTGCGAAGACATTCACTTATGTGTTTGGGGTTGGTTCTAGATTTGTACGAATCCAGGAATAGGTACAAGTGAGGAATCTAACTCATTATGAAGCTTAAGTGAATATACTAGGCATTATATGAGATACAGACAGGATAGATCTAACATTGAGTAGGCAGAAACCACTTTCGGTGAACTTGATGAATCTCTTAGGATCAACAAGATGGTAAAAAGAGAGTTTTATTTACCACACGATGAAGTGCTAGATGGGAAGAGTAGGAGACCGAGCAGTTCAATCCACCATGCCCTAACTTGGCGACGGAGGACTCCTATGGCGGCGGAGGAGAGGACGAAGACCGAGGACGGCGTCGGTGAAGTCGTGGCAGCTAAGCGCTTCGTTGCCGGCGTCGTCGAGAGCTAGCGGTGGCGCTAGGGTTTTGTGCGAGGGTGGAAGAAAGGATAATGACTATGGTGAGGCATGTATTTATAGGGATAGGGATGGCACAGTGTTATTACACAGGTGCCCCTGGTGATTCACATCTGAAGGACACGTGGCTATCATGCAACACATCGGAGGTTGTTCCACGTTCCCACGCACGCCTGGATTGTCGGGTGTACGTTCCCACTTCTCCGGGTTTCAGGTGAAAGGATTTAGCATTGAAAACGGATTAATGTTTGTCTCTGTGTCTTCTGCTGACAAGGACGCAGAGAAGACATTCGGCAGTTTCAATAGAATGCATATGACTTGGACAGATAGAGGTTGAGATAGAGAGCATAGAGAGATTAGGGTCCGATCACATTCACTTAGTTCAAAAATTCAACAAGGAAGACATAGCTATAAGTGAATGTTGTAGAGGACAGAGCACAAATATGTATATATCAGAAGACAATCAAATCAGCATAGTGAAGATAATCATGAAGACAAGTTGAAATTGAAGACAATCCAAATGTGAAGACATAGCAGATGTAACGCCATGAGTAAAGCACTTCAAACAGAAGAATTTGGTGGTGGCGTTACCCACCGTATAGGAAGTATTAGACCCAGACACGGCGCACAATTATCGTGGCGCTTTGAAGTCGAGTTCCACATTAATGTATTCACACTCAGAATGTAAGTCTTCATTGATTGAAGATATACTTTACTTCGTGTGTTGCACATCTATGTCATCAACATGCTTAAGTGTTAGGCTGTGTGCTTGATCACAGGACATTTGAGGATTCCAAGATATTTAGCTCACACCATAACTTGCAAAACCTCTTCTCATACAAGGGCTTTGTGAAGATATCTGCCAATTGCTCTTCAGTGTTGACGTGTATGATATCAATATCTTCCTTCATTACATGATCTCTGAGAAAGTGATGACGAATTTCAATGTGCTTTGTCTTCGAGTGCTGAACTGGGTTGTTGGCAATCTTGATGGCGCTTTCATTGTCGCAGTAGAGTGGCAATTGCTTCAGATGAATGCCATAGTCTTTGAGTATTTGCTTCATCCATGGAAGCTAGGCGCAACAAGATCCAACAGCAATGTATTCAGATTCAGCAGTGGAGAGAGATACACAGTTCTGCTTCTTTGAATACCAACATACAAGTGATCGACCCAGAAAATGACATGTGCCTGATGTAGACTTGCGATCCACCTTGTCACCAGCATAATCAGCATCCGAGAATCCAACTAGATCAAACTCTGAGCTCTTTGGATACCATAATCCTAGTGTTGGGGTGTGAGCCAAATATCTTAGAATTCGCTTCACAACTAAGTGATGTGATTCCTTTGGTGCCGCTTGGAACCGGGCACACATGCAAACACTAAGCATGATTTCTGGCCTAGATGCACATAAATAAAGCAGGGAACCAATCATGGAGCGGTATACCTTTTGATCGAACTTTTTACCATTGTCGTCGGGACCCAGATGATGTTTGGCTGGCATTGGCGTCATGAAGCCTTTGCAATCTTGCATCCCAAATTTCTTCAGGCAATCTCTGAGGTATTTCTCTTGAGATATAAAGATGTCGTTGCGTTGCTGGCGTATTTGAAGACCAAGGAAGAACTTCAGCTCACCCATCATGGACATTTGATATTGCTCTTGCATCACGTATCCAAACTCGTCAGTGTATTTCTGATTGGTGCAGCCGAAGATAATGTCATCCACATATATTTGGCACACAAACAGTTCACCATCATATGTCTTCGTGAAGAGAGTGGGGTCGAGGGAACCAGGTTTGAAGCCTTTGCTCTTCAGGAAGTCTTTGAGTGTGTCATACCAAGCCTGAGGGGCTTGTTTGAGGCCATACAGTGCCTTGTTGAGCTTGTACACCATGTCAGGATGTTTTGGATCTTCAAAGCCAGGTGGTTCTGCAACATACACTTCTTCTTCACTCTTGCCATTGAGAAAAGCGCTCTTCACATCCATTTGATGCAGAAGAATGTTATGATGATTTGCATAGGCCAGCAGTATGCGTATGGCTTCAATCCTAGCCACATGAGCTAATGTTTCATCGAAATCAATCCCTTCAACTTGAGTGTATCCTTGAGCAACGAGACGAGCTTTGTTTCTGACAACTTGACCATGCTCATCTTGTTTGTTGCGATATATCCATTTAGTGCCTATTATATTGTGCTTACGAGGATCAGGACGCTTAACCAGTTCCCATACATTATTCAGCTCAAACTGTTGAAGCTCTTCTTGCATAGCTTGAATCCATTCAGGTTCCATGAAGGCTTCATCAACTTTCTTGGGTTCAGATATTGAGACGAATGTGAAGTGCCCACAGAAATTTGCTAGTTGTGTTGCCCTTGAACGAGTGAGTGGACCTAGTGCATTAATGCTATCAATTATTCTCTCAATCTGTACTTCATTTGCAACACGAGGATGTACAGGACAAAGATTTTGCTCTTGCTGATCATTGTCATCATCAGAAGGATTGTCTTCAAGTTGATCAGGTGCGGAGATGATAAGTTCCTCTTCAGGCTGAGCTTCAGATGGTATGATTTCTCCAGTTCCCATAAGTTTGATTGATTCACTGGATGGAACTTCATCTAGCACATTTGGCAGGTGCTCTCTTTGCGAGCCGTTAGTCGCATCGAACCGCACATCCATAGTTTCAACCACTTTATAGTGAAAGAGGTTGAAGACTCTGTAGGAGTGCGAATCCTTTCCATATCCAAGCATAAAACCTTCATGTGCTTTCGGTGCAAATTTTGAAGTGTGATGTGGATCCTTGATCCAGCACCTGGCACCAAATACTCTGAAGTAACTGACATTTGGCTTCTTGCCAGTAAGAAGCTCATAGGATGTCTTGTTGAGAAGCTTATGAAGATAAACACGGTTGATGATATGGCATGCAGTATCAATGGCTTCAGGCTAGAATTTTCTTGGAGTCTTGTATTCATCAAGCATCATCCGGGCCATCTCAATAAGTGTTCTGTTCTTGCGTTCGACGACGCCATTCTGCTGTGGCGTGTACGGAGCTGAGAATTCATGAGTGATGCCCAAAGTATCAAGATATGTATCTAGCCCAGTGTTCTTGAATTCAGTGCCGTTGTCACTTCTAATGTGCTTTATCTTGACGCCATAGTTGTTCATGGCTCGATTGGCAAAGCGTCTGAAGACATCCTGCACTTCAGTCTTGTAGAGGATTATATGCACCCAAGTATATCTATCTATCTATTATCTATCTATCTATCTATCTATCTATTATCTATCTATCTATCTATCTATCTATTATCTATCTATCTATCTATTATCTATCTATCTATCTATCTATTACTATACTAATCCTAGACTCCCTAGAAAATTCCACGTTAATTAGAATTTACGAGCCATTGATTTGGTGGGACCGAATTATTACGGTGTAGATCAACCAGAAAACAGAATAAAAAACTCATCAATCTCCATTTTTTTCTTAGAGGGATCAATCTCAAACTAAACAGAAGAAGAAAATCTCATCAGAAAATAGGAGGCGTTTATTTAGTGGGACCGAATTATATATTACGGTTTAGATTAACCTATGTAATGTTTTTTTCAGAAAACTCACATAATCCTTTCATGGTTGGATTCAATCTAGGAACCCACACACTCTTTTCTCTTTTTCAGAGAACTCCCATAATCCTTCACGTACTCTATATAGCATGCATGATTCAATCCTGGGAAAAACAAACCCTTTCACTGTTGGACTCTATATATACTCCACATTCAATCTAGGATAGACTAAAAAAACTGAAATTTTAGCAGGTCTACCACCGAATCCTATGGTTTCCAAGATCTTGAGAAACTTCCCGCTCTGCAGATCGAGATATCCACGTGTGATCCGTTGTGCTGGTCCTTCTCATCCTTCCCAATACGCTCCTCCTCATCCTCCCCAATGCGCTGGTCCTCCACATCCTCCTTCTTCCGTACTTCTACAATCTCAAAGACCATATGGACGAGGACGTCACAACCACGATGCATTGGCTGCTATCCATGTTGATTGATGCGGCAGAGCAGGAGGTCCCAACTAAACTACAATCCAGTATGCATCGCCTCCAAGTTATCCACCGTACCTGGAGCTAGGGTTTGTAAAGATGTAGGGCATGCTCCTACCCTCCTTGGCTACTCCAAACTCCGCTGCCTCTGGCTAGATGCAGGGTGGGATCCAGCAGTAACAACCCCTAACCCACCTACAGGCAAGAAGGATGGATCCAGCAGCAGGAACATCCAGCAGGATAAATTCAAGCTGTTCTTGATAGTTGGATGACAGGGGGTTGACGCCTGCTTAAGGTCATGATGTGGGATGGTGGTGGTCCTCTAGCCCCATCGAAGTCCAAACTCAGGTTCATGTTTGTTCTTCATGCCAATCCTATTTGGAAGATACTTTGTGATTAAAGGATGCAAATTAGTTGATGCTTAAAATGAGATAGCACATCGCCACATCCTCACGCTAGAGTGTTTTCAGATACAACAACGAAGAGTCGACGAAAGCAATCTGATTTCCGCTCTAGCTTCAACCAAACTCTTGCCCCATCGAAGTCCAAACACAGGTTCATGTTCGTTCTAGATGCCAAACCTATTTGGAAGATATACTTTGTGATTAAGGGTGCAAATTTGTTTATGCATACAATCAGTTAGCACATCCTCATGCTAGAGTGTTTTCGGAAACAACAATGAAGAGTCAGCGAAGCAAGCTGATTTCTGCTCTTACATTACTACTAGCCTGTGCTATTGTACAACAGCAGCATGCACGTACTCAAACTTGACGTTCAATATTTGCTTGATCGATCGTTGCAGAAAGTTGACTCTAATAATTTGAACACACACGTACAGAACAATCTTGGCTGATTGATTCTGCTGTGCATACCATGTATCAGAGAAGAGGGTTCATTGACGGTAGTTTAAACGTTTAATCAGAAGGAACAGCCGCATTGTTGATGATGCTGCAGAAGGGAGGATCTACATCAGAACAATCGGGCCGTGCGGTCGTCAAAGTACCTCACACGCTTCTGTGGTTCTATCTTTTCACCTGCCACGCATATGCTACTGTCTCCTCCTTTGTCATGTACAACAGTCTCCTTTTCACAGCACCTTCAGTCTTGCTATAAACGGCCACCACAAAATTCTTAGCCAAGCTGAGTCCATCCACCACGACTGATCAAAACGACGATGAAGTTCTCCAGTAGACATCCGTCAAGTCCAGCATGTGCATCATTTGCTAATGTCCTTGGTGACGATCACATCGGTCCTGTAGTTGGCGTTTATGATGTTGGCTATGTCGATACTCAAGATTGATGCAGCATGGTAGGTCATCTAGCCATTGTAGCATTGTCGACCGAGAAGTCGCACATAGACAACAATGGTAGATTCATCGATTGAGCTGTTCGTGTGGTGGCAGTTATGTTATGCCGATGCTTCATGTGGCTGCAACTTACAAGTTTTGAAAGTCTTGCCGAAGCTGAAGCCTTCACTGAATGGGTCTGAACATATGTTTCCTTTCATTCAATCATAGACCACATTAATATATGTTCAAATTATTAAATTCTGACCTTAGGCAAAGAAAAATGTGTTATCTTCTGTAGAGTAAGAAATAGTTCAGTAACAACAGTCGTATTAAACAAGTGGCTATTAGGTGATCCGATTGAGAAGTATTCAGTGGTCTGTTTGCAAAATCATGTATGTCACGCTACATGCATCTATTTTCCATGATTTATTTTTCTTTACTAGCGATTTATTGTTTTACGTAATTAGTAGTTTGTATTGGAGTATAAAAATTAGTACTAGAGGCAAGGCAAACATAATATGTTGCCGTCTGAGAAAAATAGAAAACCCCAGTCGCCAATTTTTTTGTACGTGTAAAGGAATTAATATCTCATAAAAATATAATTCATGTTTAAACTAATTTATATTTGCAATAAATACCATGTATTTTTTCCACATAGACTATTGCCTACTCAATTCATCCTCCGTACATCTGTTAGGATGAAGTTGAGTAGGACTGAAATCTTAGTAAAGCATTGGCTTCAGAAGAGCTAACAATTATTTAAAGAAAGCAATGCATGTTTATCCTTATGCAAAAAGAACTGTTCATTTTGGAAAAAATGTTGATCTACAGTTTTTTTAATGAAATATCTCGAAAGTGAAATAATTTTCATAAGGTTCAATCGAATATTCGGTTAAGTAACATATAGAGGGTGACATAGTAGTGATAACTAACATAACATGGATGTTGATTTTCTTATACATTAGTAGTTTACTTTCTGTAGAAAAGTCATTGATTGTAAATTAGTTATCCAACTATGAAGTCAAAGTCGTCAAACGTATTTTTTGTTATCACAACTAAAATATCATTCAAAATTAAGTGATACTGATAACTTATATTGGTTGTTGTCCTTTTTCTTTTGGATTGAATCCTGATTAATTTAATTAGGTTAGCATATTTATGAGCCAAGATTGGAAATTTTTGTGCTACACAAATGTAACATAAATTGTTTTATATAATGCACTATTACAATGTTTGGATGACAGTGTGCATACCTACAGTTATATTGTACTAATCCTTTTCTAGGAACAAGTTCCTATTGGCAAAGCATATTAAAGGTTTAATTAGACAGAAGATTTCCATAATAAATTTACAAATGTGTAGATCACTAGCCCGTGCGAACCAATCATGGAGCGGTATACCTTTTGATCAAACTTTTTACCATTGTCGTCGGGACCCAGATGATGTTTGGCTGGCATTGGCGTCGTGAAGCCTTTGCAATCTTGCATCCCAAATTTCTTCAGGCAATGTTTGAGGTATTTCTCTTGAGATATAAAGATGTCATTGCATTGCTAGCGTATTTGAAGACCAAGGAAGAAATTCAGCTCACCCATCATGGACATCTGATATTGCTCTTGCATCATGTATCCAAACTCGTCAGTGTATTTTTGATTGGTGCAGCCGAAGATAATGTCATCCACATATATTTGGCGCACAAACAGTTCACCATCATATGTCTTCATGAAGAGAGTGGGGTCGAGGGAACCAGGTTTGAAGCCTTTGCTCTTCAGGAAGTCTTTGAGTGTGTCATACCAAGCCCGAGGGGCTTGTTTGAGGCCATACAGTGCCTTGTTGAGCTTGTACACCATGTTAGGATGTTTTGGATCTTCAAAGCCAGGTGGTTGTGCAACATACACTTCTTCTTCACTCTTGCCATTGAGAAAAGCGCTCTTCACATCCATTTGATGTAGAAGAATGTTATGATGATTTGCATAGGCCAGCAGTATGCGTATGGCTTCAAGCCTAGCCACATGAGCAAATGTTTCATCGAAGTCAATCCCTTCAACTTGAGTGTATCATTGAGCAACGAGACGAGCTTTGTTTCTGACAACTTGACCATGCTCATCTTGTTTGTTGCGATATATCCATTTAGTGCCTATTATATTGTGCTTACGAGGATCAAGACGCTTAACCAGTTCCCATACATTATTCAGCTCAAACTGTTAAAGCTCTTCTTGCATAGCTTGAATCCATTCAGGTTCCATGAAGGCTTCATCAACTTTCTTGGGTTCAGATATTGAGACGAATGCGAAGTGCCCACAGAAATTTGCTAGCTATGTTGCCCTTGAACGAGTGAGTGGACCTGGTGCATTGATGCTATCAATTATTCTCTCAATCTGTACTTCATTTGCAACACGAGGATGTACAGGACAAAGATTTTGCTCTTGCTGATCATTGTCATCATTAGAAGGATTGTCTTCAGGCTGAGCATTGTCTTCAGGTTGATCAGGTGCGGAGATGATAAGTTCCTCTTCAGGCTGAGCTTCAGATGGTATGATTTCTCTAGTTCCCATAAGTTTGATTGATTCACTGGATGGAACTTCATCTAGCACATTTGGCAGGTGCTCTCTTTGCGAGCCGTTAGTCGCATCGAACCGCACATCCACAGTTTCAACCACTTTATAGTGAAAGAGGTTGAAGACTCTGTAGGAGTGCGAATCCTTTCCATATCCAAGCATAAAACCTTCATGTGCTTTCGGTGCAAATTTTTAAGTGTGATGTGGATCCTTGATCCAGCACCTGGCACCAAATACTCCGAAGTAACTGACATTTGGCTTCTTGCCAGTAAGAAGCTCATAGGATGTCTTGTTGAGAAGCTTATGAAGATAAACACAGTTGATGATATGGCATACAGTATCAATGGCTTTAGGCCAGAATTTTCTTGGAGTCTTGTATTCATCAAGCATCATCCGGGCCATCTCAATAAGTGTTCTGTTCTTGCGTTCGACGATGACATTCTGCTGTGGCGTGTACGGAGCTGAGAATTCATGAGTGATGCCCAAAGTATCAAGATATGTATCTAGCCTAGTGTTCTTGAATTCAGTGCCCTTGTCACTTCTGATGTGATTTATCTTGACGCCATAGTTGTTCATGGCTCGATTGGCAAAGCGTCTGAAGACATCCTGCACTTCAGTCTTGTAGAGGATTATATGCACCCAAGTATATCTTGAATAATCATCAACAATGACAAAGCCATAGAGACAAGCAGTAGTAGTAAGAGTTGAGTAATGAGTGGGACCGAAAAGGTCCATGTGGAGTAGTTCAAAGGGTTGAGTCATTGTCATGATTGTCTTCGAGGGATGCTTGGCCCTCGTCATCTTTCCTGCTTCACAGGCACCGCATAAGTGATCCTTGTTGAACTTGACGCCCTCGATGCCTATGACATGCTTCTTTCTTGCAAGAGTGTGCAGGTTCCTCATGCCAGCATGCCCCAGCCTTCGATGCCAGAGCCAGCATTCTGAAGCTTTTTCTAAAAGACATACGGGATGTTGTGGTCCTGTTGAGAAATCTACCATGTACAAATCATCTTTCCGATACCCTTCAAAAACTAGAGACTTGTCAGATTCCATTAGAACAAGGCAATGATATTTTCCAAACATCACAATCATGTTTAAATCGCAAAGCATTGAGACAGACATTAAGTTGAAACCAAGGGATTCAACAAGCATGACTTTATCCATGTGTTGATCCCTTGAGATTGCAACTCTACCTAGACCCAGTACCTTGCTTTTACCAGTGTCAGCAAATGTGATGTGAATTTTGTTAGATGGACGTAAGGTTGAGTCCATAAGAAGACTTCGCTTGCCAGTCATGTGATTAGTACACCCACTATCAATAATCCATTCTGAAGCAGCTGGTGTCGTACCCTACAGTGCAGTTAGGGGGATAGGCTTCACGAAGAGAATTGTGAAGCAAAAACATTTGACGAGCAAGTGGATTATGAAAGCTTAGATCAAGGTTAGGACTGATAGGGCAAGTAGCAAGCGACTCAGGAACAAAATACATAATAAGACCATTTGGGCATTTGATCTTGCGCCCTGCAAGATGTTTAAGGTCACCAGCAATAGCTTCAGACGATTTTTGTTTTCAGCTGGAGACCCTTCCCTGCAAAAAGAGAGTTAAGCTTTCTTAGCCACCCACATCTTCAAGGGTGGCTTGGAAGAAATGAGTCTAAGTGCAGCATCTGAGAACTTTGTCTTTGGAGCCCTAGCAAAGAGTCTTGCAGGTGGACAATAGTACTCATAATAATAAGCAAAGTAGTTCTTGGTCTTATGAACATGGCGGTTTGATGAAACGCGCTCATATTCATAGGCCTGAGTGAGGTTTCCCTGCAAAACATTTGCGTTAGAGCGACTCAGGTGAGTCCTCTGTCTGTATGAAGCCTTTGGACCGTATGAAGCCTGTGGTTTGGGGTTTGTCTTCTTCATGTGTGGTGTCATGACGACATTCACAGGAAGATTCTCCAAACATCTCTTCGGCACCCAGACTTTCTTCATAGGCGGCCCATTCCTGCAGTTAGTACCAATATACCTGGCAAACACTTCACCATTCTGATTCTTAAACAGTTTATAGTTTGCATCAAAGGATTCATCAATAACAATGGGATTAGCACAAGTGAAGCCAGATAGGGTGGATGGATCCGCTGAAGGTTCCTTTGCAGCAACCCATGTGGTTTTGGGGTATTGCTCGGGTTTCCAGTAAGAGCCATCAGCATTCATTTTCCTTTCGAACCCAACACCCTCTTTCCTAGGGTTTCGGTTCAGGATCTGCCTTTTGAGAACATCACATAATGTCTGATGCCCTTTGAGACTTTTGAACATCCCTGTTTCAAGCAATGTCTTCAACCTATCATTCTCATCAGCAATAGCAGTGGCATCCTCAGTAGAGGGGTTAGTTACCACATCAGCAGTTGAAGATATTGCAACAGTAGCAGTAGTAGAACATTCAGCAACAGAAGTAGCGTTATCATGCTCAAGGCATTTAAGACATGGTGGTTCAAATCCTTCCTGAGGGGAACTGATCTGTTTGGCGCGAAGTGACTCGTTTTCCTTTTGAAGATCTTCATGAGCCGCTCTCAATTTCTCAAGATCTTGCTTCCTTTGAAGATAATCATAGGAAAGCTTTTCATGAGTTGTTGAGAGCGTTTCATGACGACTTTCAAGTTCCTCATACTTAACATGAAGATTTTTTATGTCTTCAATTAAGGACTGAGATCGAGTCATTTCAGCGTCTAATAGGTCATCGCTTTTGTCTAATAGTTTTTGAATATGCTCCATAGCTTTCTGTTGTTCAGTTGCAATTTTAGCAAGTGTTTTGTAGCTGGGTTTGGAACCATAGTCAGAGTCATCTTCACTTGATGTTTGATAGTGAGTGGTGCGTGAGTTTACCTTGGCACCACGTGCCATCAAGCAGTAGGTGAGAGTGGAATTGTCCTTGTCATTAGCATCGGCGTTGGTGACGGAGTCATTTTCTTCAGTGTTGAAGATGGACTTGGAAACGTAGGCTATAGCCAGCCTTGCCACGCCAGAATCGGACTCCCCCTAAGACTCCACCTCCGCCTCCTCAAAAGCGGACTCCTCCTCTGAATCAATTTCCTTGCCAACAAATGCACGAGCCTTGCCAGATGAGTTCTTCTTGTGTGATGAAGACTTTGAAGAAGACTTGGAAGAAGACTTTGAGTATTTCTTCTTCTTCTTGTCGTCAGAATCATACTCCTTGCTCTTCTTTTTCTTCTTGTTCTCATTGTCCCACTGTGGACACTCAGAGATGTAGTGGCCAAGTTTCTTGCACTTGTGGCATGTTCTCTTCTTGTAGTCATGAGTAGAAGCTTCATCATTCCTTGAGCTTGATCGTGAGGACTTTCTAAAGCCTTTATTCTTGGTGAATTTTTGGAACTTCTTCACAAGCATAGCAAGCTCCTTTCCAATGTATTCATGATCATCAGAACTGCTATCGGATTTTTCTTTAGATGAGGAGACAGCTTTTGCCTTCAAGGCACGAGTTCGCCCATAGTTGGGACCGTAGATGTCTCTTTTTCAGAAAGCTGAAACTCATGTGTGTTGAGCCTCTCAAGTATGTCAGGCGGATCGAGTGTCTTGAAGTCAGGACGTTCTTGAATCATCAGGGCTAGGGTGTCAAACGAGCTGTCAAGTGATCTCAGGAGTGTCTTGACGACTTCATGCTTGGTGATCTCAGTAGCGCCGAGGGCTTGAAGCTCATTGGTGATGCCAGTGAGTCGATCAAACGTGAGCTGGACATTCCCATTGTCATTTCTCTTGAAGCGATTGAAGAGGTTGCGAAGGACAATGATTCTCTAATCTCTCTGGGTTGAGACGCCTTCATTGACCTTGGAGAGCCACTCTCAGACTAGCTTAGATGTTTCCAAAGCACTCACACGGCCATACTGTCCTTTGGTCAGATGACCACAGATGATGTTCTTGGCAGTGGAGTCCAGTTGAACGAACTTCTTGACATCAGCAGCGGTGACACCTTCACCAGCCTTGGGAACGCCATTCTTGACGACATACCATAGGTCGACATCAATGGCTTCAAGATGCATGCGCATCTTATTCTTCCAGTAGGGATATTCAGTTCCATCGAAGACTGGGCATGCAGCGGAGACTTTGATTATCCCTGTAGTCGACATAGTTAAAACTCCAGGTGGTTAAACCGAATCACACAGAACAAGGGAGTACCTTGCTCCGATACCAATTGAAAGTGCTAGTGATCGACTAGAGGGGGGTGAATAGGCGATTTTTATGAAAGTCTTCAAAACATGGAAGTTTTGAAGACAAACGATAGAAATAAACCTATTACCATGCAGCGGAAGGTAGACTCCACTAAGCAAGCCATAGTCAAATATTCAATGAAGTGAAAGCACAATGACTAATAGCAGCTAGGCAGTTTAGATCAGATAGGAAGATAGTGTGAAGCCAATCAGAACAAGCAGTCACTCAGTGAAGACAAAAGATAATGCAATCATACAATGACTTCACCAGGGCCAACCGTAAGTAAAGGAGAGGGAAGGATGAAACCAGTGACTCGTTGAAGACAATGATTTGTTGGACCAGTTCCAGTTGCTGTGACAACTGTACGTCTGGTTAGGGAGGCTGAGATTCAACTCAGAAGACTATGTCTTCACCTTATTCCCCTTGAGCTAAGGACACCCAGTCCTTGCCCAATCACTCTGGTAAGTCTTCAAGGTAGACTCCCAAACCTTCACAGACTTCGTTCACCGGCGATCCACAATGACTCTTGGATGCTCAGAACGTGACGCCTAACTGGCTGGAGGATTCACAGTCCTCAAGTGTAATAAGTCTTCAGATCACACAGACAGGAAGACTTCAGTGATGCCTAACACTCTTTGGCTCTGGGTGGTTAGGGCTTTATCCTCGCAAGGAATTCTCTCTCAAAGGCTTCGAGGTGGGTTGCTCTCAAACGACAAAAGCCATACACTAACTCTGAGCAGCCAACCGTTTATGGTTGTAGGGGGTGGGCTATTTATAGCCACTAGGCAACCCGACCTGATTTGTCCAAAATGACCCTTGGTCACTAAGGAACTGACACGTGTTCCAACGGTCAGATTTCAAACACACACATGTCAACTTTACTTGGGCTACAAGCAAAGCTGACTTATCCAACTCTGGATAAGATTTGCTCCCATTGTCTTCACTCGAAGACATAGGATTTTGGTTAAGCATCACTTCAGTCATTCTGACTGGTTCTCTTGGACCCCACTTAACAGTACGGTGGTTCCTATGACTCAACAAAGAAAAACACAGAACGACGAAACTGCTAAGTCTTCGCGCTCCATAGTCTTCACGCGATGTCTTCTCTTGTCATAGTCTTCAATGTGAATGTCTTCACATACCACCTTTGATTTCAATGTCTTCATACATTTTTAGGGGTCATCTCTGGTAGGAAAACCGAATCAATGAGGGACTTCTACCTGTGTTATCCTGCAATTCTCACATACACATTAGTCCCTCAACCAGGTTTGTCGTCAATACTCCAAAACCAACTAGGGGTGGCACTAGATGCACTTACACCTTAGATTATCTTGGGGGTGCCATGGGCATACCCAAGCTTAGGCTATTGCCACTCCTTGTTCCATAATCCATCAAATCTTTACCCAAAACTTGAAAACTTCACAACACAAAACTTAAAGTAGAAAATCTCGTGAGCTCCGTTAGCGAAAGAAAACAAAAGACCACTTCAAGGTACTGTAATGAACTCATTATTTATTTATATTGGTGTTAAACCTACTGTATTCCAACTTCTCTATGGTTTATAAACTATTTTACTAGCCATAGATTCATCAAAATAAGCAAACAACAGACGAAAAACTGAATCTGTCAAAAACAGAATAGTCTGTACTAATCTGTAACTAGCGCAAGATCTGGAACCCAAAAAAATCTAAAATAAATTGCTGGACGTGAGGAATTTATATATTAATCATCTGCAAAAAATAACTAAATATCACTTTCCAAATAAAAATGGCAGCAGTTCTCGTGAGCGCTAAAGTTTCTGTTTTTTACAGCAAGATATCAAGACTTTCCCCAAGTCTTCCCAATGGTTCTACTTGGCACAAACACTAATTAAACACAAAAAACACAGCAAAAACAGAGGCTAGGTAAACTATTTATTACTAAACAGGAGCAAAAGGCAAGTAATAAAAATAAAATTGGGTTGCCTCCCAACAAGCGTTATCGTTTAACGCCCCTAGCTAGGCATAAAAAGCAAGGATAGATCTAGGTATTGCCATCTTTGGTAGGCAATCCATAAGTGGCTCTCATAATAGATTCATAAGGTAATTTAATTTTCTTTCTAGGAAAGTGTTCCATGCCTTTCCTTAACGGAAATTGGAATCTAATATTTCCTTCCTTCATATCAATAATTGCACCAATCGTTCTAAGGAAAGGTCTACCAAGGATAATAGGACATGAAGGATTGCAATCTATGTCAAGAACAATAAAATCTATAGGCACATAATTTCTATTTGCGACAATAAGGACATCATTGATTCTTACCATTGGTTTTTTAATAGTGGAATCCGCAAGGTGCAAGTTTAAAGAGCAATCATCAAAATCACGGAAACCTAACAAATCACACAAAGTCTTTGGAATCGTGGAGACACTAGCACCCAAATCACATAAAGCATATAACTCATGATCTTTCATCTTAATTTTAATAGTTGGTTCCCACTCATCATAAAATTTTCTAGGGATAGAAACTTCCAACTTAAGGTTTTCTTCATAAGATTGCATCAAGGCATCAACGATATGTTTAGTAAACGCTTTATTTTGACTATAAGCATGAGGAGAATTTAGCACGGATTGCAACAAGGAAATACAATCAATCAAAGAGAAAATTTCATAACTAAATTCCTTGAAATCCAAAATAGTGGGTTTAGAAACATCTAGGGTTTTAGTTTCTTCAATCCCACTTTCATCAAATTTAGCATCAAGATCTAAAAACTCCGAATTTTCGGAACGCCTTCTAGGTAAAGGTGGATCATATTCAGTCCCATCATTATCAAGATTCATATTGCAAAACAAAGATTTAATAGGGGACACATCAATAACTTTTATATCTTCATCTTTATTTTCATAGGAACTAGAAGAACACGCTCTTATAAAGGCATCTTTCTTAGCACGCATCCTAGCGGTTCTTTCTTTGCACTCATCAATGGAAATTCGCATGGCTTTTAGAGACTCATTGATATCATGCTTAGGAGGAATAGATCTAAGCTTTAAAGAATCAACATCAAGAGAAATTCTATCAGCGTTCCTAGCCAAATCATCAATCTTAAGCAATTTTTCTTCAATCGAAGCGTTGAAATTCTTTTGCGAAGTAATAAATTCTTTAATATTAGATTCAAAATCAGAGGGCATATTATTATAATTTCCATAAGAATTGTTGTAGGAATTACCATAATTATTAGAGGGATTACTAGGATAAGGCCTAGGATTAAAATTTCCTTTATACGCGTTGTTACCGAAATTATTCCTACCAACAAAATTCACATCCATAGATTAATTATTATTCTCAATCAAAGTAGACAAGGGCATATCATTAGGATCAGAAGAAACACTCTTACTAGCAAATAATTTCATAAGTTCATCCATCTTTCCACTCAAAACACTAATTTCTTCTATCGCATGCACCTTTTTATTAGTGGATCTTTCAGTATGCCATTGAGAATAATTAACCATAATATTATCTAGGAGTTTAGTAGCTTCTCCTAAAGTGATTTCCATAAAAGTGCCTCCCACGGCCGAATCTAAAAGATTTCTAGAAGCAAAATTCAATCCGGCATAAAATTTTTGTATAATCATCCACAAATTCAAACCATGAGTAGGGCAATTATGTATCATTAATTTCATCCTCTCCCAAGCTTGTGCAACATGTTCATGATCAAGTTGCTTAAAATTCATGATATCGTTTCTAAGGGAGATGATCTTAGCGGGAGGAAAATACTTAGAGATAAAAGCATCTTTGCACTTGTTCCAAGAATCAATACTATTTTTAGGCAAAGACGAAAACCAAGCTTTAGCACAATCTCTAAGCGAAAAAGGAAATAGCTTCAACTTAACAATATCATTGTCCACATCTTTCTTCTTTTGCATATCACACAAATCAACGAAGCTATTTAGATGGGTAGCGGCATCTTCACTAGGAAGGCCGAAAAACGGATCTTTCATGACAAGATTCAGCAAAGCGGCATTAATTTCACAAGATTCAGCATCGGTAAGAGGAGCAATCGGAGTGCTAATAAAATCATTGTTGTTGGTATTGGTAAAGTCACACAATTTAGTGTTACCTTGAGCCATCGTGACAAGCAAGCAATCCAACTCACAAGCAAACAAAAAGCAAGCGGGCAAAAAGAAGCAAATATAGAAAGAGAGGGAGGATAGAGAGAGAGGGCGAATAAAACGACAAGGGTGAAGTGGGGGAGAGGAAAACGAGGGGAAAATGGCAAATAATGTAATGCGGGAGATAAGGGTTGTGATGGGTACTTGGTATGTTGACTTTTGCGTAGACTCCCCGGCAACGGCGCCAGAAATGGCTCGTTGTCGGGAGTCAAATCTTGACTTGCGCGAACCTCCCCGGCAACGGCACCCGAAATTCTTCTTGCTACCTCTTGAGCACTGCGTTGGATTTCCTTGAAGAGGAAAGGATGATGCAGCAAAGTAGCGTAAGTATTTCCCTCAGTTTTTGAGAACCAGGGTATCAATCCAGTAGGAGGCTGCACGCAAGTCCCTCGTACCTGCACAAAACAAATAACTCCTCGCAACCAACGCGATAAGGGGTTGTCAATCCCTTCATGGTCACTTACGAGAGTGAGATATGATAGGATAATATTTTTGGTATTTTTGATAAAGATGCAAAGTAAAATAAAAGCAAAGTAAAAAAGCAAAGGAAATAACTAAGTATTGGAAGATTAATATGATGAAGATAGACCCGGGGGCCATAGGTTTCACTAGTGGCTTCTCTCAAGAGCATAAGTATTTTACGGTGGGTGAACGAATTACTATTGAGGAATTGACAGAATTGAGCATAGTTATGAGAATATCTAGGTATGATCATGTATATAGGCATCACTTCCGAGACAAGTAGACCGACTCCTGCCTACATCTACTACTATTACTCCACTCATCAACTGCTATCCAGCATGCATCTAGAGTATTAAGTTCATGAAAACAAAGTAACGCCTTAAGCAAGATGACATGATGTAGAGGGATAAATTCATGCAATATGATCAAAACCCCATCTTGTTATCCTCGATGGCAACAATACAATATGTGCCTTGCTGCCCCTACTGTCACTGTGAAAGGAAACCGCAAGATTGAACCCAAAGCGAAGCAGTTCTCCCATTGCAAGAAAGATCAATCTAGTAGGCCAAACCAAACTGATAATTCAAAGATACTTGCAAAGATAACCAATCATACATAAAAGAATTCAGAGAAGATTCAAATATTGTTCATAGCACTACAAAAAAATACACTTCTGTGATGATACGTGTTTGTCACAGTAGGTCGCTTTTTTTGTCATGCATGTACATCCATGACAAATTTATGACAGAATCAAGATAGTCATACCTGTGCTGTCGTAGAACTGTTCCATGACATTACCAAAATTATCATCATGGAAGTGTCCACTTCCATGATGATAAATCGCACGTCACAGAAGTGCTTTCGTCAAGGGTGACCGACACATGGCATCCACCGTAATGGAACGTCGTTAAGCTATCGGGTCGGGTTTTGGATCCGATAACCCATTAACAGCCCCGACCAATGGGGATTTTCCACGTGTAAAATCATCATTGGCTAGAGGAAACACGTGTCGGCTCATCGTCGGGACAGATGTCATCCACTCACTGACAGAAGGCGCCTATGATACGTCGACACGTGGCACGGCCCAACAAGTTTAAATGGGCCAGCCCAACTAAAGGCCCACAAGATTTTGCAGACCATAATGGGCTGGCCCAGCTAAAGGCCCACGAGATTTTGTGGACCATAATGGGCTGGCCCAGCTAAAGGCCCACAAGATTTCGCGGGCCATAATGGGTCAGCCCAGGTAAAGGCCCACAAGATTTTCGTGTGCCATAATAGGCCGGCCCAGGTAAAGGCCCACAAAATTCTTGCGGATCATAATGGGCCGGCCCAGCTAAAGGCCCATGAGATTTCGCCGACATTAATGGGCCGGCCCAGCTGTAGGCCCACAAGATTTTATGGACCCTAGTAGGTCGGCCCGTTAACTGGTTGCCATGTTTTGGGCCAAATGCCGGCCCATATTTGATCCGGTCTATTAATGGCCTGCCATGCTCCGGGCCTAATAGTGGCCCATATGAGATCCGACCCGTTAACTGGACACTATGCTTTTGGGCCCACTTGCTAAAGGCCCACTTAGTAATTCGGCCTGATATTAGTTTTGGCCTGTTAAGGGCCCGTTTAACATTTCGGCCCTATATTAATTTCAGCCTATTAAAAGCCCGTCATATAGTTGGGCCTAACTACGGCTCGGTTTGCATCCGGCCTGCTCGCAGTCGATATCTGATTGGGCCAAACAAGGACCGAGACAATTTTTCGGCCTATTAAAAGCCCGTGATTTGATTCGCACAATCATGGGCCGAGGTTCATTTCGGGCTACTGCCAGCCCGTGAGCTGATCGGCATGTTTCAGGCCCAACCTACATCGCGATTGCATGACGGCCCGATTATGTACCATAATTTTATGGTTTGGCCGGTTTACTGCGAAGACAGGATATATATACAGTAAAATAACTGCAGCATCGTGAATAAGAAAAAAACTATACTATACAATAAAGAAATTATGACATATTACATCCATTGGGCATCAAAGTTCGCCATTGTGATAATAAAGCACAAGCAGACAGCAGATTACATACACTGGGCATCAAAGATCGCCACCAGTGCAAATAAACATGCCAACAAAATAATATACAAAACCGACAGCACTTTAATAGAGTTCAAGAAAGGTTAGCCCTGCTGGGGAGCTATAGCGCAAGCAGCTGAGCAAGATGATGAGACTGCGCTTGTTCAACACTTATATCTTCCTCACTCTGAAAGATAAACAAGTAGACAGATGACAGGTTTTGCACATAAAAGTATCAGTGCTGACAATTCATCACATTTCTTACTAACGAATAAAGTGACACAGTTTAAATTTGCATTAACACAATATGGTATTGTTCAGGTCAAGACATGGCAGGAAATGACATTGTGAAGGAGTTGGCAGCTTCACAACACCACTGGATTACAGATCAAGAACTCATAAGTATCAATGGTTAGTGTGTTGTCAATTTATACCATTTCATATTGGCAAGTAAAGAGACGGTTTAAATAATAGTAGAATGATATGACATTGTTCATAGTTAAGACATTGCAGAATATGACATTGTGCTGTAGTAGGTAGGTTCACCACACCACTGGATTACGGATGAAGAACAGAAGCATACTTGCAGTGCAAAAGAAGATCACTTGCTCTGTATAGTTTAATTTACATGGTATGAAGAAGGAAGTTGGTTGTACAACTGAAAACTTAAATTGAGAAAGGACAAACTTTTGTTTATGAACTACATAATAAACTTTAAACAAGCAATTTGATGCAAACACCAAAAATAAACATCTGTTGCAGTCATGCCTAACCAAATATATACAACAAAGTTTGAAGGCTTGAGATGGACAAACTTACACTATTGGTGAAGACAGGCTCTATAAAGGCCTTGCCCATGCTGATGGGGGGGGGGCAATTCAAGAAGTTTACCACAGAATCTTCTTCAAAAGCATTGCCTTTATTCTACATTTTGTTAAGGGTAAATATAGATGTGATAATATACGAAAAAATGGAGAATATTTAAGATAAGATGAAGAGTGATGCTACATAACCAAGTAGCTATAAATGTAAGTGCAGTGATATAGGCAAAAGGTACAGCCAAGAGCAATGCACAGCTAAACTTCTTCATTACCAACCTTATGGTAAGAGTAAATATAGACCTGATGTGTAGAAAATGGAGGGCAAAGGAAAATAAGCTGCAGAGTGATGGTACATGAACAACTACCTGTCATTATAAGTACACTGATAAAGGACAGCATGTACTTACAAGAACAATGCAGAGCTAAAAAAACATTGGCATTGGATATATTCTACACTAATGTAACCATGCATACAGATCAGATAATTTGGAGAGAACAGTTGATAAGCAAGTTATCATGCATACTGCTGTCACATAATGAACCAGGTATGTGCGCAAGTACAGTCATACAGGACAACAGGTACTAACAAGAGCAAAGCAGCGGGCAGCATATTTGCGATATCCTGTCGTTCCTGTCAAACCGGAATTCTTCTTCGAGCAGATTTCCTGCAAAAAAGATCCGTAAGGCACATGCAGAAAAGTAGAAGTTCAAATTGTCATGTGATTTCATAGACAGTACCTCATCTTGGGAACGAGACCAGTGCATAAAAAGGTTTTTCCATTCAATGTCTTCTAAATTTAGCACAGGAGACTTCACCGGAAATTCGTTTATAGACTTGCCATCAAAGTGTGATTTCCTCAGGTAACACCGATACTGCTGCAATGCTTCCTTGAAAAGCACAAGCAAGCTTTGCTCGTCATGACTATTCAGATTGACCCTTGCCTAGTTACAACAATGTAATGTAAATCATTCATGTGTTCAATCAGTAGAAAACAGGAAAATAATAACCATGAATAATAGCACTTACACGTAAGTTGGACAGGAAGATGTGAAAATGGTGTTTGTCTTCACAATAATCTTCCCATGATGGGAATATATGCACGTAGTCCCTAACAACATTGAAAGCATTGTCTTTTAAACTGGGAATAAATGGAATGGGGTTCCAATCTGTACGAATTGGCCGTCTCTGCAGTTGGGATAGGTCTTCAGCCAGTGGACTTGCTGTACTTTTTGTTGGAGTGGGATTTTTCTATGGTACAGCTAGTGTTATGGCAAATGAAATCGGTATACCTTTTGCTGGAGTGTAGGTCCTGTGTGGTGGGGCTAGTGGTGTGGCCAATGGAGTATGGGTATAGTCTGCTGGAGTCGGTCCTACGTTTTGTGTCACTGGTTGTACAGCCAATATAAGTGGGGTTCTGTCTGATTTCTCCAGCACCACCACGTTTTTCAAGGACTTTGCTGGTGCTCCTTCAGGTTCGGCAAATCACCCTCTTCCTTTTTGATGTCTGATGCACAAGAACAACATTTGAGTGGAAAAACATGGTATGATGACAGATGGAATATGTATTGATAATGGATGGGCATGGCATCTCGACATATATGATGAGTAAACTAAGCAGATGGCGGTGCAACAAATTAGAAGAAATGCAAGACAACATATGCAAGATACCCGCAATCAATAAAACATTGCCAAATTAGAACAGGCACCTTGATGGGTGAACAGGACATGACATCTGCCTTTAACTCCTCGAGGTTAGAATAGTCATTAGGATCATATTCTGAACAAGAATCAACAGGTGGGGAGCATATGAGTTTCATTGCATCCAGAATGGCACTCAATGCCTTGGTGCCAATCTACCATTCTTAAGAAGTTGCTCCCCACTACAAGGCATTCTCTTAACATGCAGGTAGTCCACCTCATCAATTTGCCACATCATCAATTATTCTTCCTTTTTAACCAATTTCTATTAATGTTTAAACATGTGGCGTTGTCGCTCTATTCCCGTAGTTAAATGACGGACAGAACCCAATGGTCGATTCATGCTAGAACAAAGAAGCCTGATCGTCTCAGTAAAGAAAACTCAACCATCTTTCCCCACATGTATATATCTCTCCCTTTCCATCTCTCTCTCTCTCTTCCCTAAATAAAGGACCGATCTTTCCCTTGGCAACAATACGGTGCGGCGGCTAGAATAGAAAAGAGGCAATCTCGGCATGTGACCTGGTCCCCCGGCATGGCCGCTGGTCTTCAGCGCATCTGCCAGCTATCTAGGCTCTCTGCGGCTGTGATTTCGTTCCTGGTGTGAACTGGTATGGTGCCCTGTAGAATTGTGGACATGGCGGCGGTGGTGCCGCTTTTCCTCTCTCTCAGACTACAGTTCTGTTCCCATTGGGAATAGGTGTGGCGCCCTGTAGCGTCCTTCGGATAGCAAAGCCTAGTTTTATCAGGGTCTGATCAATTGTACAAAAGTCATGTGATGTCTTCCTTTTGGACTGGGAGATGAAGAGGCGGGTGGAGAGGCCGGCCAGGTATTGCAACTAATGCCCACGCCTCTACTACTTAGCGTCTCAGCCTTCTACCTTCAGATTTTGCTTTTTTTTCCTTAACCCACCGTGTAGTGCAATTTGATAGTGGTTAAGGTAAGCTGATTCACGGTCAGCGCAGATCAATCCGTCGGCGGTGCCGAGCAGCAGCCAGGTCTGGTGCAGGTCGATATAGCTGAAGCGCGGTCGCGGGCAACCAGAAGGTGCCTCTTTTTCTTACGTCGGTCTGCTTCCGTCATTTTATATTTTGCCTGTCCTCTACAGCCAATTATATCTACTTAGAACGTTGATGTGATGTACTTTCAAATCCTTGTACCTATTGTGCTATTGTTATTATGGGGAGGAGGATTGATTTTAGTTCCCGATGTTGCCGAGTACTATTAGTGGCAGCTCTACTTTTTGTCCTTGAAAGAGTTCTGTTTACGTATTTTTGGATCAGCTTCTGGTCGTTCCATGCCTTTCTGTTGACCTTCATATATTTTGTTTGCTAATTTTTGAACCAGGATCTGTTAGTTCATGCTCTTTATTTTTATTTTCTTTGCAGGTCCCCATGCCTTCTTGGTACTACTTGCTACACATCAAACGCTTCTTCATGGAGCTGAGCGTGAAAAGAAGCGGATGAAGGCTAACATCAGTGAGCTGCACCTCTTCCTGTGCTCCCCCCATCTTCCTCTCTCTCTCTCTCTTTGTAGGGGCTGTAACATGGGGGTCGTCACTGATTTTGCTCCAGCAACGGTTGGCATTAACTAGGCGGGGATTACAAATGCTAAATTGTTTGATTACCATGTTCATCAAGGTGCGTAGGTGTATCTTGATTTGGCCTCAAAAGTTCTGCCTCTATGCTGTGTTACTTCTATGTGGATTTCCTTTTGTCCGGTACAACCTAAATCGACCATTCAAGAAAGAATCCTACATAAAGGATTAAGAAACAATGATTTGTCGCATTTACTACAATCAAATTTATTTACTCTACCATGTAGGTAGGATCACCAGTCTTTATCTCTACCATGTATTTGTTCTACCCTTTTGTCTTATCATGCAGGGGAAATAGGAATCAAGCATAAAAGGTTGTTATGCTAAGACGGTTCTTGCTGAATGTTTAAGAAAGACACACTTCTTGCTGGCATTTGTTTGCATCTAGCACTTTTCTTAGTAAGATAAAGCTTGCAAATATGTACTTAAGAGACATGGTGATTAAGAGGACTATGAGAATCATATTCCGTCAGGATTTTAATGTGCGCACTCATACGAAAACAAATCGTGATTTTCCCATACATGTTGACTATTGTATTGTTCTAACATTTGAACCCTTCTTTGTGTCACTAAGATGCTAAATTAATCGTAGTTTGTGTTTTGGGTGGAGACACACTTTGATATATGTATAGTATGTACATTTGTTGATACCATATTTTCTTTGGCTAATGAATGTTTCATCCACGTATTTTAACACAAAGTATAACATATTCTACTATTTATGGCAGTTTACTTTTTGTATTGTCACGTAATACCAATGTTTTACTACTAATCATGATTTTAGAGCATATCAATATTAGTTTTCCATGTTTCAAGTTTTCCCCCTAACATAAATTTCCTCAAGATGTTTTGTTATTTGAACACCTATTTGAAAAAATGTTGAAAAAATGTTCAATTATGGTTATTGATATTTCTATTTTTAGCATTTATTCCCACAGCAACGCGCGGGTTGTCATCTAGTTTTGTAAGTCATTGCAGTGTTTAGCTTCAAGAGTGGACTGCTGCTAGTGTGACACAAAGCAGCTACACAAATCATAGTGTAGATATAACGGGAAAACCTTAAGCATTAGAGTAAAATCAGCAAAGTGGAACTTGCTAGAATATATGTGCTAGTATTGCCGGTACGGCTAGAAAGGCTTCGGATACCAGCTCTCTTCAAGTGAAGGTGCGGTACTGTTAATATCAATGTAACTCTCAAAGGCGACACAGCTCCCCGCATTTCCTTGCTATTCTTATAGGATTCAAGTGGACAGGCCACTACAAATCCTATTCCTATGTTTACAAGATCCTACGGATCAAAGAGGCTCAAACTGTCCATCACAACCGACCGTATAGACCTCTACACTGCAAATGTCCCTGCTCATCTTCAGTACAAGGAACATATTGTACTACTATCATACTCCCTCCGTTCCAAAATATAAGTCTTGGTAGAGATTTCCACTATGGATCACATACAGATGTATCCATGTACATTTTAGAGTGTAGATTCACTCATTTTGCTCCATATGTAGTCCATGGTGGAATCTATACAAAGACTTGTATTTAGGAACGGAGAGAGTACATATTAAAGAAGAACGAAAGAGGAACATGGTAAAGAAGAGCAAGAAGATTTTGGATAATAAAATGTTGGTTGCGCAGTGCCCACACATGATGAACCAGAGCGCATTAAGAATGCAACTCCTAGCTGTCTCTCGGCCATTTCAGGCGGTTGGATGAAGATCCTACGTCTCCTAACCCTTCTTCTTCCTCGTCTCTGATTCTTCCCATACAGAACACCGCACTGGCCGCCGGTCGGACCACCGGCCCCCACCGCCTGTGTTCCTCCGCCACCCCCACCCCCACCCCAACCCCCACCCGCGTCGAGTTTTCTTTGTTCAGCGAGGCCCCACAACCACCTGAGCCCCTTCGATCGCACCGGCGAACTCCGGCGAGCTCTGAAAAATCGACTGACCCAAATTTGAAATTTAGTCTACTATGATTTAACTAGTGTGGAATATAAAAGGGGAAAACCATAAGCATTGCGAGTATGGTGTTGAGCGTGCTATGGCGGATCTGAAGGTGCAAACCGGACAAAGGCAACTTCGCAACCAAGACAAGAAATTAGAGTAAAGCACTGGTGATCTATTTTCTTGCTGCGATAAATAAGTTGAGCAGATACGAAAGAGTACCGCCTCTAGTGCGGCGCCGTGTACGCATCTGCTGAGAATTTGATGGTGCTGCAGTAGCGATGGCTGTCGGCAGCATGGAAGCAGATCTAGGAGGTAGATGGTGGTGGCGGGGCGCGGTGGACGAGACGGTCGTAGGAGCGGAGCCGGCAAGGTGGACGACGGCGGGGATGAAGCGAGAGGACGGGATGCAAGGATCCCGGTCCGAAGCCGTGGATGAGAGAGGTCGATCTCTTGTAATGGACGGCGGCGTCGGGGTATTAGCTCCGGCATGGTGGAGGAGGACGGCGGTGGATGGGGTGGCGGACGGCGGCGGACGGAGGAGGGTGGGGTGGAGAGGGTGTTTTGGCGCCCACGGAGTACGAATGGGGAAAATGGAGGTAGAGAGGAAGGGGGAACCATGTATTCAGGGCGCGCTTGTCTCAAATGCGAGGAAATTTACAAACTTTGCCCCCGTTTCAAATTTCTACTACATCACAGCAACACTAGTCGGTTGGGGATAGGACAATAATCTCGCATACACCGAATATTTGCCGGTGAGAGTTTGTTTTTGGCGCCCACCGTGTATGAATATGAATCGGGGAGGGAGTCGATTTCGACCGAGGACACACTGTGTTTTGGCGCCCACCGTGTATGAATCTGGGTGAGAGGCGGTTATGTCACGTTTGGCTAAAATTACAAACCTACGCCTATCGAAACCTATAGAAATCCAGCATATAGGCTTTGCATGCCAGGGATAGGCAGTAGTGATTTCCATCTTGCAGATTTTGGTTTCGGGCGGTTACTGCGACTTTCCCCGCTTCGTTCAAATTTTGCAGAGTGCACGTTTACCGGCCAACTCAATTCGAATCCCGTTTGCATTCTATTTTTTTCGGGCGGGATCCATTTTCAATTGGAATTACATTCTATATACATCATTTTTTATATATATACTTTCAAAAGCACAACACCATTTATACATAAATATGGTTTACAAATGGCATGATCTCAGATTCATAAGGTTGTATCCATCAATTTGGATTTTCAAATATTTGGAACCACTTTATGTTGAAATCCAATGTATGCATTCCTCGCTAATTGTCTCCAATTAATGTGTGTTTCATGCGGGTTTTTTTTACTTCTCAAACATGTATAATGTGTTTCACACACGCAACATATAGTGTAATCCCGTTTAGACATTAATTGCATATAAACCATGCATTGTTTGTAACTGAAGAATCTATGGATCACCAATATTGATAAACTATATAACATTACACGTGTGCCCAAATTCAAATGAATATGCATGTTTGATACACCAATTTGCGTTATGATATTATCGATGTCGTGATCTCCAGTTTAAATATTTGAATCCCCTTTAATCCAGATATTCGTCTCATATAGCTACCACTCATCCTTATATAGGACTATCTCTCTGGACCTATATGTGTTCATCGTCTCTCAGGTATCTCTCGTGCTACATGTATGTCGACAATGATCTTTTATCTTCGTAACACACTGACGGTACTCTCTCCCTCGACCTTCATCACTCTATCTCGCTCTAAGTATATCTCGCTCCCTGCTATGTGTCTCTAACTATGATTCTCCATGTGGAATCTCTTTCTCTCACACAAACACAAAACTTTGTCTCCCGGGGTCTCATTTCTCTCTACTATTCCCATGTGTGCCACTCGCACACCCCTCATACAGAGATGTCTTTCGCTCCTTAGATATGAGAACCTACGACTCTTCCTCTTCAATATCTCTTTCTCACACACAAACACAAACTCTGTCTCCTAGGGTCTCATATTTCTCCATTGTTCTCTTGTATGTCGCTCACACACGCCCTCTCTCCCTAGAGATATCTTGCGTTCCCTCGTATGTCTCTCTAGCTATCACTCTCGTTGTGAAATATCTTTCTCTCTCGCAGACACAAAACTCCGTCTCTCTGGATCTCATTTCTCTCTGATATCTGTTTGTATGTGACTCACACGCACCCTCTCCCTATCCCTCTCACACACACACACATAACCCAGCCTTCTGATCCACTCGACTCCTATCTCTAACGCACACTAGCTAGCATCTTTATCTTTCTATTTATCTGTTTCTCCATCAACCTTCTTTCTCGCCCTCACTCTTGATTCCTATCACGCACACTACATATGTTTCTCTCTACATGCAGTCAAGTGCACTCTCACACACATATATAACTTCACCCTTTGAACCACCCGACGGTCATCTCCAACACCAAAACTAGCGGATGTCCCTCTATCTAGCATCTCCATCTCTGTATCTATCTATAGTTTCTCTGTCAACATTTCTTTCTCGCACGGAGTCTTGCTTCCTATCACCCACACTATATATGTCTCTCCATACATATGCATTTATAGGTTGGTCTATTTTGCACAATCGTTGCGCCTCACTCCCTCTGCTCGCCATAGATGCATGCTCCAGCCCACGCCACTATCTCTTAAAGAAAAAAACACATGCTCAATTGTCGAGACTTCTTCCATGCATTCTCACATGCATGCATATTGTCATACTGATCCGTCTCTCCCATGCCGTTGATCTTATGACTTATGTCTTCTTTCTTTCATCTCGATCATGCGTGCACGCACACACACATCCCACATATACATGTATACCTCTCACACATGCACATTCAAGGTCTCTATGTCTCCATACGTAGTTAATTACCCTCAATCCTAACGCCACATCGAATCGTTCTCCTATTTTGTGCACATAACTTCCGCCTGGATGGGTAAAACACACACTCACACTTAACAATCTCCTTCTAGCTACCCCCCCCCCCCCCCCCCCCCCCCCCCCCCCCCCCCCCCCCCCGCCTCTCACTCTTCCCCTATATCCCCGAAACCAATAAGA
Organism: Triticum urartu; assembly: GCF_003073215.2. Taxonomy (NCBI): domain Eukaryota; kingdom Viridiplantae; phylum Streptophyta; class Magnoliopsida; order Poales; family Poaceae; genus Triticum; species Triticum urartu. The sequence continues at coordinate 133,118,503 of NC_053028.1, forward strand.
CCATCCCTTAGTTTAATTCCCGCCTACATGCACCATCGATATATAGTAGTCTTCCTCGGTGTCTCTCGAACAAACACGTTCTCTCGAAGTCGACCCTCTCATGCATATAGGTCCTAATGCGTTTTTCGAGGCTAACTTTGACCAAACATTAGAGCAATAATATATGACATGCAACTTACACAAAGCATACCTTCAATTTTGTATGTCAAAGGAGCTTCCAATAATATAATTTGCATAGTATATATCTCATGTGCTATTAATCTTGTCAATAGTCAAAGGTTGTCTTGAAAAACACATTAGGCCCTATATAGATGGAAGGAGGGAGTAGGTCCCATGCAAAAAATGAGAATAAAATTCAAACATCTGGGCATCGTGGCTCGATCGATAACATTGAGAAACTTGGTTTTAAAATCATGAAACTTGGCATGGTGTCGTGTCATGGTAGTACCATGCCGTGGTAAAAAAATTGGCCGAATAGGAACAAATTTTGGTATAAGCTTCTTGCAAATCGGAGCTTCTCTCAAGAAGGCTCGTGGTTCTGGGAGGGAACGTGTCACCTTTGTGTGCATAATTCAAATTTGAAATACAAGCACATGTTCCAGTGCACCGAAGTTGGTTGAAAAATCACATGTGTGTCCTCGGGTAAATTTCTAGGTTCCATGCAAGAAATGGAAATGAAATTCAAAATTCTGGGTGTCGTGGCTGGGGTGGAAACATTGAGAAACTTAGTTTTTTTAATTCTTGTAAATCCAAAACACGCATGAAAATAATGAAACTTGGCTTGGTGCCATGACATGGCACCAACATGCTGTGGTAAATTTGCAGTCCGATTTGCGAAGCCGCACAAATTAACAATCAACAAAGTCATTTTGGAAGAAGTGATGTCACGTTACAATCGGAAACACAAGTATTATTGAAACCATGGGCGTTCTACTTACTAGTACCATTTACGTGCCGCCACGCGTCCCCTTTTTTATTAGCTAGGAGGCGACGTGCAGGGTAGCTATTTGAGTACGAGAGGCGTGCGATCAGACCCCTGCGCGTGCTTATCGGGAGGAGAGCCCTTTGACCTCCATCTGCCGTCCACCTCTCTCCCAAGGTCTCCATTAATGGCGCCCGAGCCTCTGTTTAATGGCGTGGCTATGTCTCACTCGACTGAGATTTAAGAGAGAAAAAAGAAAATCTGGAAGCACGGATCTTGATGTAAGATCCGACGGACCTATATAGCATCTACTGCGACTTATAGCAAGACTGATGAATATATAAGGACGATTAAATTTTTTTTGATCAAAGAAGGGCTTGCCCCTTTCGATTTTCATTACTGAAAACCACCACAATTCACAAGAAGTTCAGCACAACTCCAGCCTAACACGAAGGACTAAAAGCTACCAGATTGAAATCACAACATCCCAAGAGGCCAACAAAGGCCAAACATCCGCGCTAGAACCCAACATTTCACAACCGACAACACAATCCACATCCTAAACCGATTATTACATCAAAAGAAACCAGGAAACTAGTCTCCGCGGCGAGCGGTAATGAGCTCTTTCATGACCTCAAGATGCTGCTTGAGAACATCCATGGATTCCTCCACCAGCCTTTGGCGCTCATTGCGGAGCATGTCATTCTCGTCCATAAGTTTCTTTAACAAGGCACTAGTCTCCTCCTGCAGGTCTACATTTCGGATGATCTTCTCCCTCAGCAGGTCGCGCTCGGCCCAGAGCCTCTCATTGCCCTCCCTTAGTTGCCGGATGACGCCGGTAGCCTGTTCAAATGAGGCTATCATGTCATCCTGCAACCTCGCTAAGCCGGAGATCTGATCCATCCGGCTATGGACGATCACATGCATGCGCCTGTAACAGTCGTCGCGTGCCCGCGAGAAATTTTCCCAGGCCGCCGCGGCACGGCGGGACATCTCTACTGCATTCGTGGCGCGGCGGGACATCTCAGCTGCTTCCGCAGCACGGCCGGACCAGTCTACTGCATCGACGGTGCGGCGGGACCTCCGTGCTGCTTCAGCGGCACGGCGGGACCTCTGTGCTACTACTTCCACGCGGCGGGACATGTCGGCTGCTCTCGCAGTGAGGCGGGACATCTCTCGTGCTTCCGCTTCCATGCTCGCCTCTCCCTGGTGGCAATCTCTCGACCCAGAACTCACGCTGGCCATGGCAGACGCAAGGGAAGGATGCTGAATGACTTGTTTGTTTTTGTGCATGAGGAGTTGAGGAGCAATGTGCAGTCATCTTAGCATACTAGTTTTTATAACCGAGTACTAATACACTCCTAAGTGGGAAACCGTTTAGGTTGTGATCGGTGTGAACAGGTTTGCAATTCAATATAGCGTGGAGTAATTTGGAATGTGACGAGACGCAAGCTCAAAATTTATTGACGGTTCTAGTTTCGAAGTGCGGCAATATTCCCAGATGGAGTACTTCTTTTTCTACTCCCTCCTTTCCGGTTTTATATTGCTTATCTCAGAATTTTTGTTTTTCCATTTTATAAGGCTCAATTTGGTTGTCCCAAACACATGTTCAGATTCTAAGGTGCATTAAATCATTGCACGCAAGTATTAAGAGAAAATTGACCAATGCATGTACTTTATGCATGCATGCATTGCAATTAATGCATTAAACCTATCTCTCGGGACTTCTCGCACGCACCATCGTGCCACCCACAAAAACTTGTACTCTGAGTTTAGTAGTATGTTATACAGGAAGAGAAGAGGTGCACGCACGCACTCGTCCTCTCACACATGCGTCTATTTTTTCTCGAAAAGGAGGATGATGACCCCCCGCCTCTGCATCTGGGAGTCACACACGCAAATTATTGAAATATATCGAGTGCAGTGCTTTGATGTGTCGCGTCAACTCGTACATCAACGAGAAGTTTGAGTATCCTCTCCCTCGCGGACTTAACTGCACGTGCCTTTGGTTGTATGACAGGTTGGCCACACACCTGTAGGGCCCACCTGTCATACACGCAAAGGCAGGAGCGTCCCTCCCTCGCCCATGAGCGTGGTGGCTGGCAAGACTAGGAGAAGCTTTCGCTACACTCTCTCCCTCCCGCACGCGGTGGACATGCAGCAGTTCAATCGGTGTCAGATGGCCAGAAGCGTACTGTAGTACTCCTCCAGTGCAGTAGTATTCCATCATTGTTCGACTTCCCGAAGAGGCGAAGAGCCAAGCGCAGCCTGGACGCTCGTGTGGCAGTTTCATGTGTATAGTAGTCTAGGATAGCATGTACCGTGCCTGTAAGCTTAAAATCGTTGGGGTCGGCTCCATGCTATGTGGCCGTCTTGAAGTTTTTAAAAAAAAATTAAAATAGTCTTCTGGCCCTACCCGAAAACTTCCGCGCGTACTACCCGGGAAAAGCCCCGCCCTCAACTTTTAACTACGCGAAAGCAGTTTGATCTTGTTCGTTCTATATAAATACAATACTTACTGTATGTTTATTCACCCTTGGGGTTGTTCAATGAATGGAGGGGCGGGGAGCACAAGTGAACAATATTGTAGTACTACTAGTAGTAAGTAGGAGTCGTACAGTAGTCACCTTAAATAGAGAGTTTCTTTTCTTTAATGCCGCGTACACAAATTAAAACGCTTGTTGTGGAGAGAAAAAAGATAATCACTCCACTATATATGGACGCAGGGGCCTGAGCGCTTGCTTTACTAGGGTTGCTCTCTTCATTCTCTCATCCTCTCTAGATATAAACAAGACAGTGGTAGCGACATTTTCTCTCTGCTCACCGCTGGTCACAGATCCGGTCGGATCCCTTCGGCCGGTGTGTGTTAGAGGACTAAAAGGTGCATCGTTCACGCGGTCATCGCCGCCGAGGGAGGAAACCCACAGCTGCCGGAGGGGCCCGATCCTCTGCCCGTGCCATTCTCTCCGACACATGGCCGGCTCGGGAGGTCCTCCGACCCTTCTTCCTCCCTGTCGTATTGTCCGCAGATCCGACCTGCCGCCGCCGACATCCCGGCGACCCTCAGGTATAAGTTCTTCGAAAGCGGCCTTGCTCTACTGCCCCAGCTCCCCACGTGTCTGCATGTGCATCTTTTTCTACTCCCATCAGCTCTTCCAAAGCCACCTAAATTTTTAGTATTATTAGAGGTAAAGCTACTTCATGCATTCGAATCTAGGGCTTTGTTCAAACAACGAAGAAAGGGGGGAAAGTTGTAGCATGAATCTAGGACTTGATTCAAAGAGGAAATAATATGGTGAAAGTAGTAGAGACCGGATACCCAACCGGTCTCTTGGTTGAAAAGGGAAATAATGGGAAAACGCAGTACAAACTGGATAAGGAACAAGATCTATTATTGGTTGAAAAAAGGATAGAAAGTGGCGGCTGGTGGACAAGTCAACAGAGTATGTCCAGGATTAGATTTGCTGCCATCACATAGTAAAAGGTCTCCAGGATTAGATTTGCTGCCCTCACATAGTAAAAGGTCTCAGGATTATATTTGCTGCCCTCACATAGTAAAAGGTCTCCAGGATTAGATTTGCTGCCCTCACATAGTAAAAGGTCTCCAGGATTAGATTTGCTGCCCTCACATAGTACAATGGCACTCCTGCTGTTTTCCCCAGTATGATAAGTAAGTTGCTCCTTTACGCTGCTGAGTGTCCTGGTGTCCCCACGGTCCCATGCCCTTAAACCAACTCTTTAGCTGTTGTTGATTTACTGTGTCTGGTAAACAAGCAATGCCACTGTCGGTGTCAAAATCGGCGGATCTCTTGTAGGGGGTCCCGAACTGTGCGTCTAGGCCAGATGGTAACAGGAGGCAGGGGACACGAAGGTTTACCCAGGTTCGGGCCCTCTTGATGGAGGTAAAACCCTACGTCCTGCTTGATTAATATTGATGATATGGGTAGTACAAGAGTAGATCTACCACGAGATCAGAGAGGCTAAACCCTAGAAGCTAGCCTATGGTAATGATGTTTGATTGTTGTCCTACGGACTAAAACCCTCGGTTTATATAGACACCGAGAGGTTAGGGTTACACAAGTCGGTTACAAGGAGGAGATATCCATATCCGTATTGCCTAGCTTGCCTTCCACGCCAAGTAGAGTCCCATCCGGACACGAGATGAAGTCTTCAATCTTGTATCTTCATAGTCTAACAGTCCAATGGAGATAGTCCGGCTGTCCGGAGACCCCCTAATCCAGGACTCCCTCAGTAGCCCCTGAACCAGGCTTCAATGACGATGAGTCCGGCGCAGTGTTGTCTTCGGCATTGCAAGGCGGGTTCCTTCTCCAAATATATCACAGAAGAATTTGAATACGAGGATAGTGTCCGACCCTGCAAAATAAGTTCCACATTCCACCGTAGAGAGAATAATTTTGCAGATCTAATTTGCTGGCTTGTTTTGGCAGCATGACGTTACGTCATGGCCCGGTGATTATTCGAACCATTTCTTTTAACCAGCCCCGCACATAACGCGAGGCAGTTTTTCGACACGTCTTGTCAAAGCAGAGATCGTGTCCCCTTATTACGGGATTCTCATCAATACGGGCGTGGGTAACCCAACCGCGCCATCAATTGCGGCGCTTGGGGGATAAGCGAGTTTTACCAGGCAAGTGGGGACGCTTAGTTTCGTTCGCCCATATAAAGGGATAAGGACTCACCTTTCTATCCACGCCTTCTTCCTCCTTTGCTCATCCGTTTTCGCACACTCGAGCTCTAGCGCCCAAGCCCACACTTCCGCCTCAACCTTCTCCAACCATGTCCAGAGCGGGAGGCAATTGGATGGTCTCCTCTATCACGGAGGGAGACATCAAGAAACTAAGGAGAGCCGGATACCTGCCGACGACATCGTGCACCGGCTCCCAGATGAGGGCAGCTCATCCCACCCAGCCCCATGAGAGGTAGTATTCCCACCCATTTCCTCGCTGACTGATTCCCTCTCCATCCCTTCGTCCGAGGATCATGGTCTACTATCGGCGCCTGGATTTCCACGATCTGGCCCCGAACTTCATCCTCAACATCTCGGCGTTTATCGTCGTGTGCGAGGCCTTCCTCCGCATCAAGCCCCACTTCGGCTTGTGGCTGAAGACCTTCAATGTCAAGCCGAAGGTGGTGGGCGGCCGCCAGGTGGAGTGCGGAGGCACCATGGTGGGCAAGATGCCCAACATAACATGGCTCGAGGGCTCCTTTGTGGAAACCATAAAGGGGTGGTAATCGGGGTGGTTCTATATCACCGAGCCGCGCGACCCCGCATGGGTAGCGGCCCCCGAGTTCCGATCTGGCATCCCCATGCGGCTCACCTCCTGGAAAGAGAAGGGCCTGTCCTGGGGTAGTTCGAAGGAGCTGACCGGACTCCAAACATGTGTTCAAAACATGTTGGACAAGAAGCTCAAGCTGGTCATAGTCCAAGTCATGCTCATCCGCCGGATACTCCCATGCCAACAACAGGAATTCACCTTGTGGGAGTTCAATCCGACGCAGCACCGAACTCTGAACAGGCTCTTCGACACAACTCATGAAGACGCCTGGAGGGTGCTATTCAGAAGTGCCGAGGTCCCTCCCCCTATCACTGAGGATCGCGGATTCAGCGCGAAGCGCCAAGCCAGTGCGGTAAGCTGCTTTACCTTTTACATGATACTTGTTTTTTATATAGATTGACTCTATATGGGATCTAAACTCCCGTACCTTTGACAGGACTGGCAGAAGATGGCCGGACAGATCGACTGTCCGGCTCCCTTGCCCGAAGGCCCCGCAGATGCTCTTTTGACGAAGATGCTGACTCTGGCCCCTTATAAGGTGCCGGAGAAGACCAAGAAGGCCAAGGGAGCTCGAAAGAGTTCCCGACGCCAGGCGTCGTTGGACTCGCCGTTGACCCCCCGCCTCTGCATCTGGGAGTCACACACGCAAATTATTGAAATATATCGAGTGCAGTGCTTTGATGTGTCGCGTCAACTCGTACATCAACGAGAAGTTTGAGTATCCTCTCCCTCGCGGACTTAACTGCACGTGCCTTTGGTTGTATGACAGGTTGGCCACACACCTGTAGGGCCCACCTGTCATACACGCAAAGGCAGGAGCGTCCCTCCCTCGCCCATGAGCGTGGTGGCTGGCAAGACTAGGAGAAGCTTTCGCTACACTCTCTCCCTCCCGCACGCGGTGGACATGCAGCAGTTCAATCGGTGTCAGATGGCCAGAAGCGTACTGTAGTACTCCTCCAGTGCAGTAGTATTCCATCATTGTTCGACTTCCCGAAGAGGCGAAGAGCCAAGCGCAGCCTGGACGCTCGTGTGGCAGTTTCATGTGTATAGTAGTCTAGGATAGCATGTACCGTGCCTGTAAGCTTAAAATCGTTGGGGTCGGCTCCATGCTTTGTGGCCGTCTTGAAGTTTTTAAAAAAAATTAAAATAGTCTTCTGGCCCTACCCGAAAACTTCCGCGCGTACTACCCGGGAAAAGCCCCGCCCTCAACTTTTAACTACGCGAAAGCAGTTTGATCTTGTTCGTTCTATATAAATACAATACTTACTGTATGTTTATTCACCCTTGGGGTTGTTCAATGAATGGAGGGGCGGGGAGCACAAGTGAACAATATTGTAGTACTACTAGTAGTAAGTAGGAGTCGTACAGTAGTCACCTTAAATAGAGAGTTTCTTTTCTTTAATGCCGCGTACACAAATTAAAACGCTTGTTGTGGAGAGAAAAAAGATAATCACTCCACTATATATGGACGCAGGGGCCTGAGCGCTTGCTTTACTAGGGTTGCTCTCTTCATTCTCTCATCCTCTCTAGATATAAACAAGACAGTGGTAGCGACATTTTCTCTCTGCTCACCGCTGGTCACAGATCCGGTCGGATCCCTTCGGCCGGTGTGTGTGTAGAGGACTAAAAGGTGCATCGTTCACGCGGTCATCGCCGCCGAGGGAGGAAACCCACAGCTGCCGGAGGGGCCCGATCCTCTGCCAGTGCCATTCTCTCCGACACATGGTCGGCTCGGGAGGTCCTCGACCCTTCTTCCTCCCTGTCGTATTGTCCGCAGATCAGACCTGCCGCAGCCGACATCCCGGCGACCCTCAGGTATAAGTTCTTCGAAAGCGGCCTTGCTCAACTGCCCCAGCTCCCCACGTGTCTGCATGTGCATCTTTCTCTACTCCCATCAGCTCTTCCAAAGCCACCTAAATTTTTAGTATTATTAGAGGTAAAGCTACTTCATGCATTCGAATCTAGGGCTTTGTTCAAACAATGAAGAAAGGGGGGAAAGTTGTAGCATGAATCTAGGACTTGATTCAAAGAGGAAATAATATGGTGAAAGTAGTAGAGACCGGATACCCAACCGGTCTCTTGGTTGAAAAGGGAAATAATGGGAAAACGCAGTACAAACTGGATAAGGAACAAATCTATTATTGGTTGAAAAAAGGATATAAAGTGGCGGCTGGTGGACAAGTCAACAGAGTATGTCCAAGATTAGATTTGCTGCCATCACATAGTAAAAGGTCTCCAGGATTAGATTTGTTGCCCTCACATAGTAAAAGGTCTTAGGATTAGATTTGCTGCCCTCACATAGTAAAAGGTCTCCAGGATTAGATTTGCTGCCCTCACATAGTAAAAGGTCTCCAGGATTAGATTTGCTGCCCTCACATAGTACAATGGCACTCCTGCTGTTTTCCCCAGTATGATAAGTAAGTTGCTCCTTTACGCTGCTGAGTGTCCTGGTGTCCCCACGGTCCCATGCCCTTAAACCAACTCTTTAGCTGTTGTTGATTTACTGTGTCTGGTAAACAAGCAATGCCACTGTCGGTGTCAAAATCGGCGGATCTCTTGTAGGGGGTCCCGAACTGTGCGTCTAGGCCAGATGGTAACAGGAGGCAGGGGACACGAAGGTTTACCCAGGTTCGGGCCCTCTTGATGGAGGTAAAACCCTACGTCCTGCTTGATTAATATTGATGATATGGGTAGTACAAGAGTAGATCTACCATGAGATCAGAGAGGCTAAACCCTAGAAGCTAGCCTATGGTATGATTGTATGTTGTGATTGTTGTCCTACGGACTAAAACCCTTCGGTTTATATAGACACCGGAGAGGGTTAGGGTTACACAAGGTCGGTTACAAAGGAGGAGATATCCATATACGTATTGCCTAGCTTGCCTTCCACGCCAAGTAGAGTCCCATCCGGACACGAGATGAAGTCTTCAATCTTGTATCTTCATAGTCTAACAGTCCAGCCAATGGAGATAGTCCGGCTGTCCGGAACCCCCCTAATCCAGGACTCCCTCAGTAGCCCCTGAACCAGGCTTCAATGATGATGAGTCCGGCGCGCAGTGTTGTCTTCGGCATTGCAAGGCGGGTTCCTTCTCCAAATATATCACAGAAGAAGTTGAATACGAGGATAGTGTCCGACCCTGCAAAATAAGTTCCACATTCCACCGTAGAGAGAATAATATTTTTGCAGATCTAATTTGCTGGCTTGTTTTGGCCACATGACGTTATGTCATGGCCCGGTGATTATTCGAACCATTTCTTTTAACCAGCCCCGCACATAACGCGAGGCAGTTTTTCGACATGTCTTGTCAAAGCAGAGATCGCGTCCCCTTATTACGGGATTCTCATCAATACGGGCGTGGGTAACCCAACCGCGCCATCAATTGCGGCGCTTGGGGGATAAGCGAGTTTTACCAGGCAAGTGGGGACGCTTAGTTTCGTTCGCCCATATAAAGGGATAAGGACTCACCTTTCTATCCACGCCTTCTTCCTCCTTTGCTCATCCGTTTTCGCACACTCGAGCTCTAGCGCCCAAGCCCACACTTCCGCCTCAACCTTCTCCAACCATGTCCAGAGCGGGAGGCAATTGGATGGTCTCCTCTGTCACGGAGGGAGACATCAAGAAACTAAGGAGAGCCGGATACCTGCCCGACGACATCGTGCACCGGCTCCCAGATGAGGGGCAGCTCATCCCCACCCCCAGGCCCCATGAGAGGGTAGTATTCCTCACCCATTTCCTCCGCTGACTGGGATTCCCTCTCCATCCCTTCGTTCGAGGGATCATGTTCTACTACGGCCTAGATTTCCACGATCTGGCCCCGAACTTCATCCTCAACATCTCGGCGTTTATCGTCGTGTGCGAGGCCTTCCTCCGCATCAAGCCCCACTTCGGCTTGTGGCTGAAGACCTTCAATGTCAAGCCGAAGGTGGTGGGCGGCCGCCAGGTGGAGTGCGGAGGCACCATGGTGGGCAAGATGCCCAACATAACATGGCTCGAGGGCTCCTTTGTGGAAACCATAAAGGGGTGGTAATCGGGGTGGTTCTATATCACCGAGCCGCGCGACCCCGCATGGGTAGCGGCCCCCGAGTTCCGATCTGGCATCCCCATGCGGCTCACCTCCTGGAAAGAGAAGGGCCTGTCCTGGGGTAGTTCGAAGGAGCTGACCGGACTCCAAACATGTGTTCAAAACATGTTGGACAAGAAGCTCAAGCTGGTCATAGTCCAAGTCATGCTCATCCGCCGGATACTCCCATGCCAACAACAGGAATTCACCTTGTGGGAGTTCAATCCGACGCAGCACCGAACTCTGAACAGGCTCTTCGACACAACTCATGAAGACGCCTGGAGGGTGCTATTCAGAAGTGCCGAGGTCCCTCCCCCTATCACTGAGGATCGCGGATTCAGCGCGAAGCGCCAAGCCAGTGCGGTAAGCTGCTTTACCTTTTACATGATACTTGTTTTTTATATAGATTGACTCTATATGGGATCTAAACTCCCGTACCTTTGACAGGACTGGCAGAAGATGGCCGGACAGATCGACTGTCCGGCTCCCTTGCCCGAAGGCCCCGCAGATGCTCTTTTGACGAAGATGCTGACTCTGGCCCCTTATAAGGTGCCGGAGAAGACCAAGAAGGCCAAGGGAGCTCGAAAGAGTTCCCGACGCCAGGCGTCGTTGGACTCGCCGTCTGATGACTCTGCGGCGCACTCTTTCCCCGAAGACGAGGAAGAAGAGGAAGAAGATGCTCCCCCACCAATTGGGGGAGACAAGAAAAGGAAGGCCGCCCCAACCGGGGAGGCCAGAAGGTCCAAGAAGGGAAGGACTCTCCTTCCGGACAGTTCCACCACCGCTGATGAAGGCGAAGGCGAGTGGTTGCCCAGGGTCAAGCCCCCGGGGAGATCGTAAGTGTTCGGATACTAGAGTAACTCATAGGATTCCTTTGTCGCACTGCTTTCCCTAATTGCCGAACATAATTACGCAGGCCGCCACGAGCCAATATCAGGGTATCATCGGACGGCTCCCTGGGCTCATCGGACATGGATAGCGATCCAGTCCCGACCGCCACCTCCCCTCATCCTGCCGACGACGACGAGGTGTTGTCTCAAGAGGCACCGGATCAAGGGGAGACAGTCCCGAAGGCACCTCAAGGCGACCTTCCGGACTCTGGGAGCCGCGGGGACGGGGCCCCCGAGAGCTCCGAGTTCGGCCCTCAGCCGAACACCGTGCCGGACCCTCCAGCGGTTCCGGACACGGGCAGGTGGTCTCCTTCTAAGAGGGGCCAGACGCCTGTGCCGGTGACCTCTGCCCATCCAGAGGCACCAGACAATCTGCTGGAAGCGCTTCGCAGCGCTTCCATCGACGAGGAGCACCGCACTATTATGAGTGTGGTGATCCAGAAGGTTCAGTCCGCCAAGAGCGGATTGACTGAAGCATGTGCCAGCCTTCTAACAGGCTTTGAGGTAAGTGTTTTAAAATGTAGTAGGAATATTACCGCATAGACAGTAGCCCCTGATGCTTTGTTCGGTGTTCACAAAGAAAAGCCGAACAGAGGATCAAATAATATCGCAGGAGTCTAATATAAGTGTGTCAATATGCATATGCAGGCTTCGCTGCTGGCGTCCGCCGCACTAACTGCGGAGGTCGCCGTACTGAAGGAGGCCCTCGAGGGGTCCCGGAAAGAGCTCGGCCTTGCTAAGAGGCAGCTCGAGGAGAACAAGGGTAAGTAATACCCCGTCTATAGATATGTATATATGAGAAAAAGGACGCGATTGGCAAATGACATGGTCATTGTATGTTTGTTAGGGGCCACGACCGAGGTGGCGACCCTGAAGCAAGCGCTATCACAGGCCGAAGATAAGGCAGCCCAGGAGCGCACCGAGCGAGAGAAGCACGAGGCTCGGGTGGGCGAGGTGCAGCAAGAGCTCCAGGCTCTCATGACAAAGCACGAGGCATTGGAGCTTGACTCGAAGACGCGAGAGTTTGAGCTTGCCGCGGCCCTTGAGAGTGCGAAGAGTGCCAAGGCCGAGGCCCAGAAGGCCCTCCAGGAGATCGACGCAATGAAGAAGATAGCGGCGGGTAAAGCTTTCTATATGCAAAGCAAGCATGTAAAAGTAAATTACTGATTACTTACCCGGATCCAGAGCTCTTCAGGAGCATTCACAGATTTGCCCCGCAGTGTGTCCGATGCCGCACGATTTTACCAGGCCGAGGACAGAAGCTCGACAGAGAAGCTATTCTGGTCTTAGTATGCTGAGGCCGAACATCCGGTATCGATGAGCGACCAGCTGAAGCAGATGGTTGAGCTACATAAGGTGGCCGATCAGGCCAGGAAGGGCTTTATAGTCCGGCTGTGGCCTAGCGACGCCCTTCCGAACAGCTTCTTCGGCCTGGTGAGGCGGCTTGTGGATGCCTGCCCACGGCTGGAGGTCGTCAAGCGATCCGTCTTCATTGAAGGTGCACGCCGGGCTTTTGCCCGTGTGAAATTGCAGTGGGTCAAGCTAGACGTTGTGAAGCTGGTCAAGGAGGGGCCGCCGGAGGGCAAGGAGCACCGCCACCCTGAGATTTACTACGAGGGTGTTCTGCCGGGTGCCCATCTCATCGCGGATGAGTGCTCGAAAGATGTAATATTTGAGTAAACTCACTCATTTTATCCTGTATTTATGAAAACATGTTTCATATGCGCTATACAACGCTTGTTTGAATTTAAAATATTAGCTTCTGTTTGGCTGTTTATCCAATCTGAGAGATGGCTAGTCCTCGGCTTCTGCCCCCATGCCACGAGTGCTGGGGTGTTCGGGATAAACCTGAGCACTCTTGTTCCCATATTTGGGTCCTTCGAGGGAGGTGCTCAGCACAACGAACAAGGCAACTGGACTAATATTGCTTTATCACTCTCACTTAGCCAGAGAATTCTATAATTTTAAATTTTGGCGAAGCCCCTGGTATTCGGAAGGCCGAATTCAGGGCGCGATACACGCCTGTAAGCCGGACAGGGCCGGCCCCTCGCCCTAAGTGGCATAAGTCTTTAGGGACTTGAAAAACCTCGCCGAACAGCGACCAGTCTCTTGCCTTATCATGACAGTCAGTTTTAGCTTTCTCTACTGAGGTGCTCAGCCTGACAGAACCGGGGCACAATCGCTGTAGTTCTCCTAGCGCTACCTTAGCCGATAGAGCGGAACGTAAGGTACCAAAACATAGGAGCCGGGCAAACGCAACATTTGACCAAAGACATGATTCGGAGCTGATGCATATAATGCTATAAGTTCAGGGTGCCGCACTTGTGAAAGTGTTCGGACTTTTCACACCGCATTGTGGGGTACGTAAGCCCCTGGTGTATTGGCCGTACCAGAGTGTACGGTTTCAAGGCATCATTAATGAACACATAGATATATATATAACAAGAATGCAATAATAGTCGTAATGTCATGCATTATTTATTAAAAAATTACGTTAAGGCAGGGTGATACAGATAGTGCGATAAGCAAAGAGTAGGACTATGTCCCTTCCAAGGGCTGCCTCCTTGGTTGCTGCATCATGTATTTGGCAACAGAGCTGTCGGACAGTGTTTCCAGAGATTAAGGTCCTGAAAGAAAAAGAAAAATAACCAAACGAGAAGCCCCTAGTGCGGTTTAGGCCGCGTTTTGGGGCGTGCCGCAGTTGTGCCCCCCCCCTCCCCACATGTGCACATGGTATTTTTAATGCGTAATTATGTACGCGCGGCACGAATATCACCGTTGGGTTGGGATTGGGGTGGCCGCCGTATTGCTACGCGAGCTCAAATCGCGCCAGGCGGTCTATTTGCCAATTGCCTCGAGCGCGCTTGGAGGTTTCCGGGCTTTGAAACGCCGAACTGGTTGATTGCCTTGAGAGGCTGCTTTGCGCTTCTGCTGCGAGGGCCACGGTGTGCTCCTCTTTTCGGAGGGAGCGCTCTGTGTTTCCATTGACTGTAATAACTCCGCGGGGTCCTGGCATCTTGAGCTTGAGGTATGCATAATGCGGTACCGCATTGAATCTAGCAAATGCGGTTCGCCCGAGCAGCGCGTGATAACCACTGCGGAACGGGACTATATCGAAGATTAACTCTTTGCTTCGGAAGTTATCCGGGGATCCGAAGACCACTTCCAGTGTAATTGAGCCTATGCAATGGGCTTCTACACCTGGAATGACGCCCTTAAAGGTCGTTTTTGTGGGTTTGATCCTTGAGGGGTCTATACCCATTTTGCGCACTGTGTCTTGATAAAGCAGGTTCAGGCTGCTGCCGCCTTCCATAAGGACTCGAGTGAGGTGAAATCCATCGATGATTGGGTCTAGGACCAGTGCAGCAAATCCGCCATGACGGGTACTAGTGGGGTGGTCCCTGCGATCGAAGGTGATCAGGCAGGAGGACCAAGGGTTGAACTTTGGGGCGACTGGCTCCAACGCATATACGTCCCTGAGCGCACGCTTCCGCTCCCTCTTGGGGATGTGGGTTGCGTATATCATGTTCACCATCCGCACTTGCGGGGGAAACCTCTTCTGTCCTACAGTGTGCGGCTGCCGGGGTTCCTCCTCGTCATCGCTATGCGGCCCCTTGTCCTTGTTTTTGGCAATTAACTTGCCGGCCTGCTTGAACACCCAACAATCCCTGTTGGTGTGATTGGCTGGCTTGTCTGGGGTGCCGTGTATTTGACACGAGCGATCGAGTATACGGTCCAAGCTGGACGGACCCGGCGTACTTGGTTTGAATGGCTTTCTCCACTGACCGGGTTTAGAGCCTTTGAATCCGGCATTGACTGTTGTATCCTCAGTATTTTTGCTGTTAATGCGGCGCTTATGCTTGTTGTGACGTGACCTGCTATTGCCGTCCTTGGTATCTGAGGTACCATGGTTCTTTGATATGTTATTACTGTGAGCCAGCTAGCTGTCTTCTCCCGCACAAAAGCGGGTCATGAGCGTCGTGAGAGCTGCCATAGATTTCGGCTTTTCCTGACCAAGGTGCCGGGCTAGCAACTTGTCTCGGATATTGTGCTTGAAAGCTGCTAAGGCCTCCGCATCTGGACAGTCGATGATTTGATTTTTCTTTGTAAGGAACCGAGTCCAGAATTGTCTGGCCGACTCTTCTGGCTGCTGAATTATGTGGCTTAAGTCATCGGCGTCTGGTGGTCGCACATAAGTGCCCTGAAAGTTGTCGAGGAATGCGGCTTCCAGATCTTCCCAACAGCTAATGGAGTCCGCTGGCAATCTATTAAGCCAATCCCGCGCTGGTCCTTTGAGCTTTAATGGGAGGTATTTGATGGCGTGTAAGTCATCACCGTGGGCCATGTGGATGTGGAGGAGAAAATCCTCAATCCATACTGCGGGGTCTGTTGTGCCGTCGTATGATTCAATGTTTACAGGTTTGAAACCTTCTGGGAATTGATGTTCCATTACTTCATCTGTGAAGCATAAGGGGTGTGCGGCGCCTCTGTATTGGGCTATATCGCGACGCAGCTCGAATGGGTCTTGCCCGTTGTGTTCGGCCCGACCGGATTTGCTTTTACTGTATCCGGCATGATGTTTGTTGTCTCGCAGAGTGGTGCGCCCTCGTGATCCATAGATCGATCTTGAATGCTTTGCCTTGTCCTCCAATATGTCTCGTAGGTCTGGCGTATCTCCCCATGCCTTTTTATTTGAATGGCGTTGGGGTGGAGGCTGAGCTTTTGGCTGGAATGCCTCTCTATCGCGGCCACGAGGTGGCCGATCAGCCATATCATACACTTCTTCCTCCAGTCAGGGAAGTAACCTGCGCCTTGGGTAACTCTTGGAGGGACGCTCGAGTTTATATTCCTCGGCCACGAGGACTTCAGTCCATTTGTCAGCTAGCAGATCTTGATCAGCTTGAAGCTGCTGCTGCTTTTTCTTCAGGCTATTTGTCGTGGCCATAAGTCGGCGCTTGAAGCGCTCTTGTTCGACGGGATCCTCTGGGACGGCGAATTCATCGTCGCCGAGGCTTGCCTTGTCTTCGGAGGGGGGCATGTGATCATCCTCCTTCTCTCTGTTTGCCGCTCTCTCGGGGGAGCTGGCTCCTTCATCCTCCTGCTCTAAATCTTGCTGCAGGGGATTGTTGTTGTCTTCGGCATTATCCGGAGTATTATTATCTCTTGTGCCGGTATCACCACTTTTGCTTTGGCGGGACTTAGAGCGGTGCCGCTGACGTCGGCGCTTGGGTTGCTTCTTGGAGGGGTCATCCTTCGCTATCTCGTCGCCATTGCCTTCGTTGGGTGTATCCACCATGTATATGTCATATGATGAGGTGGCTTTCCAGTGCCCTATAGGTGCTGGTTCGTGTTCGTCTCCTACATCGTCGTCCATACCGTCGATGTCTTCGGAGTCGAAGTCCAGCATGTCGGTTAAATCATTGACAGTGGCTACGAAGTGGGTGGTGGGTGGGCGTCCAATTTCTTCGTCGTCCGCATCCCAATCCTGTTGGCCATAATCCGGCTAGGGCTCTCCTGGCAAAGAGAGAGACCTTAGTGAATTCATAATGTCGCCAAAGGGCGAGTGCTGAAAGATATCTGCGGCAGTGAATTCCATGATCGGCGCCCAATCGGATTCGACTGGCAAGGGCGTGGGCGGTTCGGAGTCAGAAAAAGAGTCCGGCACCTTGGAGTCACGGGCTGCGCAGAGGATTATGCTGGTGTTTGGCTCGATCGCTGTTGAGACTGCAGCCCCTGAGGCGGTGTCTAACCACCCGTCCTCGATTGGCGCAGTTGGCTCCGAACTAAGGGTCGGAGCTGATGCGGGCGCGGCATCTGGGGTACTGTTCGGCGGTAGTGCTAGGTCATACCCGTCGCGATAGTGCGGCGCACCCGGCTGTGGCTTGAATCCGTCGAAGATCAAGTCTCCGTGGATGTCGACTGTGTAGTTCAAACTTCCAAATCTGACCTGATGGCCAGGGACATAGCTTTCAATCTGCTCCAGATGGCCAAGCGAATTAGCCCGCAGTGCAAAGCCGCCGAATATGAAGATCTGTCCGAGGAGAAAAGTCTCACCCTGGACCGCATCGCTATCGATGATAGTAGGAGCCATCAAGCCTAACGGCGACGACACAGAGGAACTCTCAATGAAAGCACCAATGTCGGTATCAAAACCGGCGGATCTCGGGTAGGGGCCCCCGAACTGTGGGTCTAGGCCGGATGGTAACAGGAGGCAGGGGACACGAAGTTTTACCCAGGTTCAGGCCCTCTTGATGGAGGTGAAACCCTACGTCCTGCTTGATTAATATTGATGAAATGGGTAGTACAAGAGTAGATCTACCACGAGATCAGAGAGGCTAAACCCTAGAAGCTAGCCTATGGTATGATTGTATGTTGTGATTGTTGTCCTATGGACTAAAACCCTTCGGTTTATATAGACATCGGAGAGGGTTAGGGTTACACAAGGTCGGTTACAAAGGAGGAGATATCCATATACGTATTGCCTAGCTTGCCTTCCACGCCAAGTAGAGTCCCATCCGGACACGAGACGAAGTCTTCAATCTTGTATCCATAGTCTAACAGTCCAGCCAATGGAGATAGTCCGGCTGTCCAGAGACCCCCTAATCCAGGACTCCCTCAGCCACCATTAAAGTAATCCCATATTTGAGGAATCTCATTGTTGATCGTAATGCTTCTGGTAACATGAAGCATTGCTGGCGTTTTAAAATTTCTATTGTCCTTGCGTGATTGCCATGAACATAATTAAGATGCTTCTTTTCATTTTGTATATGTTTCGTATATTCTTATTGACCAACAACTGTTTACTTTCTATCTTTTTGTGCAGATAGGGATATCCATTTCACCTTGTTGCTATTGTGACCTTTTGGTGAACGACAGAAAACACTTTTTTGGAATGAGTGTCTTGTGCAGTTCAACTAAAATGTCATGTGGGCAACATCTCTCAATTTTGGTGGAACTTCACAAAATGGTGATTGGAGTTTCCAAAATCTCCGTCAAGTTCTGCTGGTAATCTCGTGCAACATTTTATTAGCCTTTGCAAGATGGAGCCGTCACTGTCACCACAATGGCACTTTATTTTAGTGGAACTACACAAAAGGATAAGAAAATTATAGTTGCACCTTACATGAGCCGGACAGCCAACCTTAATGTTCCTCAATTTTAGTGCAACTACTAAAGAAGAACCTGCCAGCTCACAAGAGCAAGTACTTCTTGCTAGCTGAATGATGCAATCTTTGCTTCATTTCAGGTGAACTGCAGAAAAAGGCGCATGAATTGAATCATGGAACTCCAAGCAGGCCTCATCCAAGTAGAGATGGAGGTTGAGTTCAAGGAGGCCGCTATTAAAGCGAAATCATGCTCTCATGTCTCCTTGTTTGTGCTGTGCAAACATGTTGTGCAAACAGGAATACTCAACTACAGATGTTGTGACGGTCAAGAGCATTCGCCAAGTTCTTCGATTGTATGACATGGCTAGCCAAGATGGATTTAATCCCGATATTCACTTTATCAAAAGGCTCTGATGGGTTGGTTCTGAATCTTGCAAGCTGGGAATTAGTGAGATGTGTAGGCATCTTTGTTGTACTTATTATTTGGATCTTATTTGTTGGTTCTGAATCTTGCAAGCTGGGAATCGATGAGATGTGTAGGCATCTTTGTTGTACTTATTATTTGGATCTTATTTGTTGGTTCTGAATCTTGCAAGCTGGGAAACATGGCATGATGATGCAGAGGACAACAACCATAACAAATAGTTCAAACTCGGTAGTATTATCTTTGTGAAAGTGCGACAAATGTGATGATCGTGTGCGACCTAAGAATAATAATTCTAATTGTTGTGCATGTTGATCCTGTGGCACCGATAGAACGAGCGAATGCATTGCTTGTTTTAAGTACAAATTTCTATTAAAGCTAATTAAATTTAAGTAAAGTGACCACTAACTCCTGTTATTACAGTACCAATACAGACCTGCTCATGAACCGACGTGTGGCCGAGGGTGCATCTTCTGTCGGGCGTGCAGCGGACGAGGGAGGGGTAGTAACTGTTGTCGCTTGTACACACTGAGCTTACTGTTGAATCTAGTTCCCCAAGAGCTGAAAAACGAACTGCTGCCGCCGCCTACACACTCGTTCACTCGAAGAGACTCCAATGGCGATCCAAGGGGTGAGCCTGCTGGATATGGACTTCAGCAAGGAGTTCCCCTTTGAGTTTGCCGTTCAGTCCTATGGCTGCACCAAGTTGAATGTGATGTACACCAATGCTACGGACTCGGTGAAGCTCTGCCTCGCCTCAGTCCTATGGCTGCACCAGGTTCTGGAGCATTCGCCCGTTTCATCGGCAGCGCCGACTACACCTTCGCTACGGTGGAGAGAAGGAAGAACGCGACGATTCGGCCATCTGGTGGAACAAGCTTGTCGACATCCAGAAGCAATACAAGATCATCAGTAACGGGCAGGAGAAGGACTCCGTGGTTGACCTCGCTGAGACCATCATCGACCCCTGATACGCCAACATGAAAGAAGACGACCTGAACACGTGGGAGGTACCTCTGAATCTAGCCTACATAACCTACGCGGCCAAGGGCGCATACACATGCTACGACATGCACATGCAGATCTTGGACATGAGGGCGTGTCTGCTTCCCGTAACCGACGAGTACACGGACAGCCGCAGCATCATGATCAAGCGTGCCAGGAAGGTCTAGATGTTGTACTTTATCTGTTTATAAGTGTTGGGGAACGTTGCAGAAAACAAAAAAAATTCCTACGGTTTCACCGAGATCCATCTATGAGTTCATCTAGCAACGAGTGATCGGATGCATCTACATACCTTTGTAGATCGCGAGCGGAAGCGTTCAAAGAACGGGGATGAGGTAGTCGAACACGACGTGATCCAAATCACCGGAGATCCTAGCACCGAACGGACGGCACCTCCGCGTTCAACACACGTACGATCAGCGTAACGTCTCCTTCTTCTTGATCCAGCAAGAGGGAAGGAGAGGTTGAGGAAGATGGCTCCAGCAGCAGCACGACGGCGTGGTGTGGAGCTGCAGTACTCCGTCAGGGCTTCGCCAAGCGCTATGGAGGAGGAGGAGGTGTTGGAGAGGGAGAAGGAGGCAACCAAAGGCATGGATGAAAAAGCCCTCCTTCCCCCACTATATATAGGAGGGCCTAGGGGGGGCGCCGGCCCTAGGAGATCCAATCTCCTAGGGGGGCGGCGGCCAAGGGAGGTTTCCCTCCCCCCCCAAGGCACCTAGGGGTGCCTTCCACTTGTGGGACTCTTCCCTTTTGGAAACCCTAGGCGCCATGGGCCCTAGGGGGAAGTGGCGCCCCAGCCCACTTTGGGCTGGATCCCTTCCCACTTCAGCCCATGGGGCCCTCCGGGATAGGTGGCCCCACCCGGTGGACCCCCAGGACCCTTCCGGTGGTCCCGGTACAATACCGGTGACCCCGAAACTTGTCCCGATGGCCGAAATAGCACTTCCTATATATAATTCTTTACCTCCGGACCATTCCGGAACTCCTCGTGACGTCCGGATCTCATCCGGGACTCCGAACAACATTCGGGTTACTGCATATACATATCCCTACAACCCTAGCGTCACTGAACCTTAAGTGTGTAGACCCTACGGGTTCGGGAGACATGTAGACATGACCGAGATCGCTCTCCGGTCAATAACCAACAGCGGGATCTGGATACCCATGTTGGCTCCCACATGCTCCTCGATGATCTCATCGGATGAACCACGATGTCGAGGATTCAAGCAACCCCGTATACAATTCCCTTTGTCAATCGGTATGTTACTTGCCCGAGATCTGATCGTCGGTATCCCAATACCTCGTTCAATCTCATTACCGGCAAGTCACTTTACTCGTACTGTAATGCATGATCCCGTGACCAGACACTTGGTCACTTTGAGCTCATTATGATGATGCATTACCGAGTGGGCCCAGTGATACCTCTCTGTCATACGGAGTGACAAATCCCAGTCTTGATCCGTGTCAACCCAACAGACACTTTCGGAGATACCCGTAGTATACCTTTATAGTCACCCAATTACGTTGTGACGTTTGGCACACCCAAAGCACTCCTACGGTATCCAGGAGTTACACGATCTCATGGTCTAAGGAAAAGATACTTGACATTGGAAAACTCTAGCAAACGAACTATACGATCTTGTGCTATGTTTAGGATTGGGTCTTGTCCATCACATCATTCTCCTAATGATGTGATCTCGTTATCAATGACATCCAATGTCCATAGTCAGGAAACCATGACTATCTGTTGATCACGAGCTAGTCAACTAGAGGCTTACTAGGGACATGTTGGTGTCTATTATTCACACATGTATTACGATTTCCGGATAACACAATTATAGCATGAATAAAGACAATTATCATGAACAAGGAAATATAATAATAATGCTTTTATTATTGCCTCTAGGGCATAACAGTCTCCCACTTGCACTAGAGTCAATAATCTAGTTACATTGTGATGAATCGAACACCCATGGAATTCTGGTGTTGATCATGTTTTGCTCTAGGGAGAGGTTTAGTCAACGGATCTGCTACATTCAGGTCCGTGTGCACTTTACAAATATCTATGTCTCCATCTTGAACATTTTCACGAATGGAGTTGAAGCGACGCTTGATGTGCCTTGTCTTCTTGTGAAACCTGGGCTCCTTGGCAAGAGCAATAGCTCCAGTGTTGTCACAGAAGAGCTTGATCGGCCCCGACGCATTGGGTATGACTCCTAGGTCGGTGATGAACTCCTTCACCCAAATTGCTTCATGTGCTGCCCCCGAGGCTGCCATGTACTCCGCTTCACATGTAGATCCCGCCACGACGCTCTGCTTGCAACTGCACCAGCTTACTGCCCCACCATTCAAAATATACACGTATCCGGTTTGAGACTTAGAGTCATCCAGATCTGTGTCGAAGCTAGCGTCGACGTAACCCTTTACGACGAGCTCTTCGTCACCTCCATAAACGAGAAACATTTCCTTAGTCCTTTTCAGGTACTTCAGGATATTCTTGACCGCTGTCCAGTGTTCCTTGCCAGGATTACTTTGGTACCTTCCTACCAAACTTACGGCAAGGTTTACATCAGGTCTGGTACACAACATGGCATACATAATAGAACCTATGGCTGAGGCATAGGGGATGACACTCATCTCTTCTATATCTTCTGCCGTGGTCGGACATTGAGCTGAGCTCAATTTCATACCTTGTAACACAGGCAAGAACCCCTTCTTAGATTGATCCATATTGAACTTCTTCAATATCTTATCAAGGTATGTGCTTTGTGAAAGACCTATGAGGCGTCTTGATCTATCTCTATAGATCTTGATGCCTAATATATAAGCAGCTTCACCAAGGTCCTTCATTGAAAAACTCTTATTCAAGTAGGCCTTGATGCTCTCCAAGAGTTCTATATCATTTCCCATCAAAAGTATGTCATCTACATATAATATGAAAAATGCTACAGAGCTCCCACTCACTTTCTTGTAAACGCAGGCTTCTCCATAAGTCTGCGTAAACCCAAACGCTTTGATCATCTCATCAAAGCGAATGTTCCAACTCCGAGATGCTTGCACCAGCCCATAAATCGAGCGTTGGAGCTTGCACACCTTGTCAGCATTCTTAGGATCGACAAAACCTTCTGGCTGCATCATATACAATTCTTCCTTAAGCAAACCATTAAGAAATGTCGTTTTGACGTCCATTTGCCATATCTCATAATCGTAGAATGCGGCAATTGCTAACATGATTCGGACGGACTTTAGCTTCGCTACCGGTGAGAAAGTCTCATCGTAGTCAACCCCTTGAACTTGTCGATAACCCTTAGCGACAAGCCGAGCTTTATAGATGGTCACATTACCATCCGCGTCTATCTTCTTCTTAAAGATTCATTTATTTTCTATGGCTCGCCGTTCAACGGGCAAGTCAGTCAAAGTCCATACTTCGTTTTCATACATGGATCCTATCTCGGATTTCATGGCTTCTAGCCATTTGTCGGAATCCGGGCCCGCCATCGCTTCTTCATAGTTCGAAGGTTCACCGTTGTCTAACAACATGATTTCTAAGACAGGGTTGCCGTACCACTCTGGTGCGGAACGTGTCCTTGTGGACCTTCGAATTTCAGTAGGAGCTTGATCAGAAGTATCTTGATCATTATCATTAACTTCCTCTCTAGTCGGTGCAGGCACCTCAGGAACATTTTCTTGAGTTGCGCCATTTTCCGGTTCAAGAGGTAATACTTCATCAAGTTCTACTTTCCTCCCACTTACTTCTTTCGAGAGAAACTCTTTCTCTAGAAAGGATCCATTCTTGGCAACAAAGATCTTGCCTTCGGATCTGAGGTAGAAGGTATACCCAATAGTTTCTTTAGGGTATCCTATGAAGACGCATTTTTCCGAGTTGGGTTCGAGCTTTTCGGGTTGAAGTTTCTTGACATAAGCATCGCATCCCCAAACTTTTAGAAATGACAGCTTAGGTTTCTTCCCAAACCATAATTCATACGGTGTCATCTCAACGGATTTCGACGGAGCCCTATTTAAAGTGAATGCGGCAGTCTCTAAAGCATAGCCCCAAAAAGATAGCGGTAAATCGGTAAGAGACATCATAGATCGCACCATATCTAATAGAGTGCGATTACGACATTCGGACACACCATTACGCTGAGGTGTTCCAGGCGGCGTGAGTTGTGAAACTATTCCATATTTTCTTAAGTGTGTGCCAAATTCCTGACTCAAGTATTCTCCTCCACGATCTGATCGTAGAAACTTGATTTTCCTGTCATGTTGATTCTCAACCTCACTCTGAAATTCCTTGAACTTTTCAAAGGTTTCAGACTTGTGTTTCATTAAGTAGATATACCCATATCTACTCAAGTCATCAGTGAGGGTGAGAACATAACGATAGACACCGCGAGCCTCAACACTCATTGGACCGCACACATCAGTATGTATGATTTCCAATAAGTTGGTTGCCCGCTCCATTGTTCCTGAGAACGGAGTCTTGGTCATTTTACCCATGAGGCATGGTTCGGACGTGTCAAATGATTCATAATCAAGAGACTCTAAAAGTCCATCTGCATGGAGCTTCTTCATGCGTTTGATACCTATGTGACCAAGGCGGCAGTGCCACAAGTATGTGGGACTATCGTTATCAACCTTACATCTTTTGGTTTTCACACTATGAACATGTGTAGCATTACGTTCGAGGAAGAATAAACCATTCACCATCGGAGCATGACCATAAAACATATCTCTCATATAAATAGAACAACCATTATTCTCGGATTTAAATGAGTAGCCATCTCGAATTAAACGAGATCCCGATACAATGTTCATGCTCAAAGCTGGCACTAAATAACAATTATTGAGGTTTAAAACTAATCCCGTAGGTAAATGTAGAGGTAGCGTGCCGACGGCGATCACATTGTCCTTGGAACCATTCCCGACGCGCATCGTCACCTCGTCCTTTGCCAGTCTCCGCTTATTCCGCAGCTCCTGCTTTGAGTTACAAATGTGAGCAACTGCACCGGTATCAAATACCCAGGAGCTACTACGAGTACTAGTAAGGTACACATCAATTACATGTATATCACATATACCTTTTGTTTTGCCGGCCTTCTTGTCCGCTAAGTATTTGGGGCAGTTCCGCTTCCAGTGACCACTTTTCTTGCAATAAAAGCACTCAGTCTCGGGCTTGGGTCCATTTTTTGGCTTCTTCCCGGCAGCTTGCTTGCCGGGCGCGGCAACTCCCTTGCCGTCCTTCTTGAAGTTCTTTTTACCCTTGCCCTTCTTGAACTTAGTGGTTTTATTCACCATCAACACTTGATGTTCCTTCTTGACTTCTACCTCTGCTGATTTCAGCATAGCAAATACCTCAGGAATGGTCTTTTCCATCCCCTGCATATTGAAGTTCATCACAAAGCTCTTGTAGCTTGGTGGAAGCGACTGGAGGATTCTGTCAAATGACCGCGTCATCCGGGAGATTAACTCCCAGCTGAGTCAAGCGGTTATGTAACCCAGACATAGTGAGTATGTGCTCACTAACAGAACTATTTTCCTCCATCTTACAGCTAAAGAATTTGTCAGAGACTTCATATCTCTCGACCCGGGCATGAGCTTGAAAAACCATTTTCAGCTCTTCGAACATCTCATATGCTCCATGTCTCTCAAAACGCTTTTGGAGCCCCGGCTCTAAGCTGTAAAGCATGCCGCACTGAACGAGGGAGTAGTCATCGGTACGTGCCTGCCAAGCGTTCATAACGTCTTGTTCTGCAGGGAGAACAGGTGCGTCACCCAGTGGTGCTTGTAGGACATAATCTTTCTTGGCAGCTATGAGGATGATCCTCAGGTTTCGGACCCAGTCCGTGTAGTTGCTGCCATCGTCTTTCAGCTTGGTTTTCTCTAGGAACGCGTTGAAGTTGAGGACTACGTTGGCCATTTGATCTACAAGACATATTGTAAATAATTTTAGACTAAGTTCATGATAATTAAGTTCATCTAATCAAATTATTCAATGAACTCCCACTTAGATAGACATCCCTCTTCTAGTCATCTAAGTATAACATGATCCGAGTCAACTAGGCCGTGTCCGATCATCACATGAGATGGACTAGTCAACATCGGTGAACATCTTCATGTTGATCGTATCTTCTATACGACTCATACTCGACCTTTCAGTCTTCTGTGTTCCGAGGCCATGTCTGTACATGCTAGGCTCGTCAAGTCAACCTAAGTGTTTGTATGCGTAAATTTGTCTTACACCCGTTGTATGTGAACGTTGGAATCTATCACACCCGATCATCACATGATGCTTAGAAACGAACGAACTGTCGCAACGGTGCACAGTTAAGGGGAACACTTCTTGAAATTATTATGAGGGATCATCTTATTTACTACCGTCATTCTAAGTAAACAAGATGCAAAAACATGATAAACATCACATGCAATCAAACAATAATAGTGACATGATATGGCCAATATCACATAGCTCCTTTGATCTCCATCTTGGGGCTCCATGATCATCTTGTCACCGGCATGACACCATGATCTCCATCATCATGATCTCCATCATCGTGTCTCCATGAAGTTGCTCGCCAACTATTACTTCTACTACTACGGCTAACGCGTTTAGCAATAAAGTAAAGTAATTTACATGGCGTTTCTCAATGACACGCAGGTCATACAAAAATAAAGACAACTCCTATGGCTCCTGCCGGTTGTCATACTCATCGACATGCAAGTCGTGATTCCTATTACAATAGCATGAACATCTCATACATCACATATATATCATTCATCATTCATCACAACTTTGGCCATATCATATCACAAAGCACTTGCTGCAAAAACAAGTTAGACGTCCTCTAATTGTTGTTGCAAGTTTTACGTGGCTGAATTAGGGTTCTAGCAAGAACGTTTTCTTACCTACGTGAAAGCCACAACGTGATTTGTCAACTTCTATTTACCCTTCATAAGGACCCTTTTCATCGAATCCGCTCCAACTAAAGTGGGAGAGACAGACACCCGCCAGCCACCTTATGCAACTAGTGCATGTTAGTCGGTGGAACCGGTCTCACGTAAGCGTACGTGTAAGGTTGGTCCGGGCCGCTTCATCCCACAATACCGTTGAAGAAAGATAAGACTAGTAGCGGCAAGAAAGTTGACAACATCTACGCCCACAACAAATTGTGTTCTACTCGCGCAAGAAGAACTACGCATAGACCTAGCTCATGATGCCACTGTTGGGGAACGTTGCAGAAAACAAAAAAATTTCCTACGGTTTCACCGAGATCCATCTATGAGTTCATCTAGCAACGAGTGATTGGATGCATCTACATACCTTTGTAGATCGCGAGCGGAAGCGTTCAAAGAACGGGGATGAGGTAGTCGAACACGACGTGATCGAAATCACCGGAGATCCTAGCACCGAACGGACGGCACCTCCGCGTTCAACACACGTACGGTCAGCGTAACGTCTCCTTCTTCTTGATCCAGCAATAGGGAAGGAGAGGTTGAGGAAGATGGCTCCAGCAGCAGCACGACGGCGTGGTGGTGATGGAGCTGCAGTACTCCGTCAGGGCTTCGCCAAGCGCTATGGAGGAGGAGGAGGTGTTGGAGAGGGAGAAGGAGGCAACCAAAGGCATGGATGAAAAAGCCCTCCTTCCCCCACTATATATAGGAGGGCCTAGGGGGGTGCCGGCCCTAGGAGATCCAATCTCCTAGGGGGGCGGCGGCCAAGGGAGGTTTCCCTCCCCCCCAAGGCACCTAGGGGTGCCTTCCACTTGTGGGACTCTTCCCTTTTGGAAACCCTAGGCGCATGGGCCCCTTGGGGCTGGTGCCCTTGGCCCATGTAGGCCAAGGCGCACCCCCTACGGCCCATGTGGCCCCCGGGGCAGGTGGACCCACCCGGTGGACCCCCGGGACCCTTCCGGTGGTCCCGGTACAATACCGGTGACCCCGAAACTTGTCCCGATGACCGAAACAGCACTTCCTATATATAATTCTTTACCTCCAGACCATTCCGGGACTCCTCGTGACGTCCGGGATCTCATCCGGGACTCCGAACAACATTCAGGTTACTGCATATACATATCCCTACAACCCTAGCGTCACCGAACCTTAAGTGTGTAGACCCTACGGGTTCGGGAGATATGTAGATATGACCGAGACGACTCTCTGGTCAATAACCAACAGCGGGATCTGGATACCCATGTTGGCTCCCACATACTCCATGATGATCTCATCGGATGAACCACGATGTCGAGGATTCAAGCAACCCCGTATACAATTCCCTTTGTCAATCGATATGTTACTTGCCCGAGATTCGATCGTCGGTATCCCAATACCTCGTTCAATCTCGTTACCGGCAAGTCACTTTACTCGTACCGTAATGCATGATCCCGTGACCAGACACTTGGTCACTTTGAGCTCATTATGATGATGCATTACCGAGTGGGCCCAGTGATACCTCTCCGTCATACGGAGTGACAAATCCCAGTCTTGATCCGTGTCAACCCAACAGACACTTTCGGAGATACCCGTAGTATACCTTTATAGTCACCCAGTTACGTTGTGACGTTTGGCACACCCAAAGCACTCCTATGGTATCCGGGAGTTACACGATCTCATGGTCTAAGGAAAAGATACTTGACATTGGAAAACTCTAGCAAACGAACTATACGATCTTGTGCTATGTTTAGGATTGGGTCTTGTCCATCACATCATTCTCCTAATGATGTGATCTCGTTATCAATGACATCCAATGTCCATAGTCAGGAAACCATGACTATCTGTTGATCGACGAGCTAGTCAACTAGAGGCTTACTAGGGACATGTTGGTGTCTATTATTCACACATGTATTACGATTTCTGGATAACACAATTATAGCATGAATAAAGACAATTATCATGAACAAGGAAATATAATAATAATGCTTTTATTATTGCCTCTAGGGCATATTTCCAACAATAAGCACCTTTATCATGTGAGTGTTTCATGCATTAGCCTATGTGTCGTAATTATCTGTTTTGTCCGAAATATTTCTTTTAAGAACCCATTAACCTGATTGATTTTTTAGTAGCAATTTGCTTATGTATGTAAACTAGTTCACTTGTTCGTAAAAAAATTAGTTCACTCGGCTGTCGTGCTTTGAATCTCCTTCCTCCCAACATATTCCCCTCCTCAGGTGTACCCAACAGGTCTCTGAATTTTCTCCCACTTTCTTTTTCGATGTAAACTGAGTTTTTCTCCCAGTACTTTCCCCTAGAACCAACTCAACTGTCCCACGTCTAGCCTAAAAAATAATAATACCCCACATACTATTAACTCATCAAATTAAAATGATATTTTATTTCGTAAGTTAAAAGTTCTTACAAAATAATTATAATAATTGTTTATATATAACTTGGCAAGTTAACTCCTAGTGATTGCGTACATAAGCTTGCAAAGATTTTACTGACGTGCAATCATGTGTTTATGTTTTTATAACATTTCTCCGTCTAGCCCAACATGATATTTTTCACCCAGCCCAGCAAGTCCGTGGCTTTCGAGAAAAATGCAAATGGGATTTAAATGGGATGCATAGATGCTACATCATTGTTTCACCCAGCCCACCAAATGGACTAAAAAATAAATGGACTGACAGTTGGGTCCACGGCCACAGCCCAGTTTTTTTGTGATTTGCCAAGTAAGTCGCTTTGTCAGGCCTGTTGGGCTGCAAATCTTTCAAGACGAGGAGAGCTTTCATTCGGCTGGCCGAGAAAATGGCCCATCAGTAATGAGAAATGGGTTGTACATTTTTAAAACACATCAAACCGGCAATTAGTTTCAAATATCTTTTTTTTCATTTCGAGATTTTAAATTACATTAATTTTATGCGTGGAGAATTTGTTGGATTTTATATTGATATACATTTATTTTTTAAATTAGTTTGAATGTGAGTCGAAATTTCGGGATTAAAAATAGTTCGGACCGCACCGAAATATGCAAAATTTCGTATAATTTTTTAACCGTGGCCACAATATGGGCTGTAATGCTAACAAAAAGAATATGGGCTCCAAAAAAACCTTAAGAATTAGCAAATGGGTTGTATGCTGTTTTCCATAGATTTGAGGCTTTCCTAAAAAAAGGTTGACGCACAAGCAGTGACTGTTGGATGGTCATCCAACGGCCGTCGTGCTTCTTCAATCTCTGCTCTTCCTGCTCCAGCCGCTCAAACAGGCGCCGGCGGGACTGCCTGCTCCCTCCTCCCCGCGGCCGGCTCTGCTGCCGCGCAGGCCTCACCGCCCCACCATACTCCCGTCGCTGGCCTAGCCATCCCTCTACTCACCCACACCTGCTGTTATTTTCCGGCGAGGGCACACGAACCAGTAAACCCTCGTACAGTCGTACTCCCCTCCGCGTGGGAAACAACTACCGAGTCTTCCCTGCCTCCGCGTCGTTCCCTTCCTAGGCCTCGTCGTCGTCCACCGCCCTGGTGCTCTCGGCGCGGCCTGGTCAACATGGTCAACGACCGACATGCATCTGAAGTGGACTTTACGTGAAGAGGCCGACAGCTGGGTCCACGGTCGCACGCAAGGAAATGCCTCCTTATTACGCGCAAAATAATGATTCCTCCACCTGACATCAGGGACCCACCGAAAGGGCCTCTGTATTTTGCGAAAAAACGTTACCGCCGCTGACAGCTCGGACCCACCAGCTATATCTTCGCACGCAAGGAAGTGCCTCCTTATTACGCATAAAAAAATGAATACTCCCCCTGTTAGCTGGGACCCAGTATAGTGGCAGGCTGACTTGTGGGTCTACTAAGTTGACAGGGACAGAGGGCTTTGTCAACTTAGTCAATATGCATGATTCTAGCTCCAGTGACCGTACGATGTCCATCCAACGGCCGTAGTGCTTCTTCAACCTCTGGTCTTCTTGCTCCAGCCGCCCAAACCAGCGCCGGTCGTGCCTCGAGCTCCTGCCTCCCGTGGCCGGCTGCGATGTGGCGGAGGCCTCACCGCCCTCTACTACTCCCACCGCTGGCCAGGCCATCCCTCTACTCACCCACACCCCCTGTTATTCTGCGGCGACGGCAGCCTCACACCGCAGCGAACCAGTGAACCATCGTACTCCTCTACGCGTGGGCATCCACTGTCGCGTCTTCCCCGGCTCCGCGTCGTCCCCTTCCTAGGCCTCGCCGTCGTTGTCGGGGGACTGATCCACGAACACCTATGGGACCGGCGGACCGAGTCCCTTTCGGTTCGGCGGGGCGGAGGTCGTACAAAGAGCGGATCGAGGCGAAGCACGCGAGCAGTTACCCAGGTTCGGGCCGCACGGATGCGTAAAACCCTACTCCTGCTTTGTGGTTTGTATTGAGTTCTTGCTCGGGAGCGCGGAGTGCTACAGTACACACCAGCAGCTAACGAGACCGAGCGTGAGTGTTCTCCGAACTAGCTAACCCCCTCTATGTTGCGCATGGGCCTCCTTTTATATGCTCAAGGGGTCACCGACAGGTGGCAGCGTAGACAGGGGTAAAAATGGAAAGGTTCTGCGGTAGGTACAGCTACCTGCTACAGTGTATCATACCTAACCCTGACGGCAGGGGACAAGGGTATTAAATGCCCGTCTGCGTCGCCTAAACAATGTAAAAGGGATCGTCAGGAACGCCACCGCTCGCCACGACGGCAATCTTGTCAGCGCCGCTTGCCACCGCTCACCGCTGGCTGCACAGCCTCCTGCCACGTACGCTGGGAAGGGTCCCAGAGCGACACGTTGGTGGATGTGCTGGAGCACGGACACAGAGTGGTGGCTTGCCACGGCAAACGCCTTGCCGCGGTCGTTGTCTTGTCGCGTCCGGGAGCTTGTCGCTCACCGGGCCTTGCCGGGACGCGTGGCGCGTCGCGGCAAGTTCCTTGAGATGCCTTGGGTGGCCTTCCCGGCAAGCTCCTCTTGCCAGGGTCTTGAAGTGCCTTGGTTGGCCTTCCCGGCAAGCTCCTCTTGCCGGGGTCTTGAATTGGATACTTTGTTCTTCAATGGCTCCAAAGGAACCACGGAGGACCTTGGCGGTCACCCGGCAAGCCTTGCCGCGGGATGCTGCGACTGCCCGTGCACAAGTTCGGGATACTAGGGTACCCCTACTCTAGTACATCGACAGGAGCCCCCGGGCCTGGGCCATACACGGTGCCAAGTGCTGTTGGGCCAGGCCCAAAACAGGGCACGGGCATGCGCGGCCTAGGTTACGCCGTATCTCTCTCCGTATCCACCGCGCCCTCCCCGAACGGCACGCGTTGAATGCGGCGTCGTGGGAGAGATCGTAGGTGGTTACTTTATTCGGAAATGCGGAACGTCTGCCCCCTCCCTCCTTATAAGCAGGGGAAACAGGGGCAGTCCGCCCATTCGCCAATTGCTGCTTCCAATCTCAGAAATCTCCGCCGCTCCCTCATCTTCCCAAAGCCGAAAGAGAGCAGCGCTCCGCCCCCCATTGCCACCAGCATCACCAACGTCGTCGACCTCCTCCACCACTTCCGCCATGGCTCCAAAAGCCGACAAGGGGAAGGTCGTGAAGTCGACCGAGGCGCAGCGGCTTGCGGCGCTGCGAAAGGAGCGGGCGGTCTTCCCCCCCAAGCTTGCCGCGAGGGAGCTGAGGGAGAACTACTACCTCTTCTGGTCGGCGGAGACGCGAGCGCATCCGCGCATGAAGGTACTTCCCGCCGCCGCTTGGAAGAAGGCCCCAAATGGATATCCTTTCTTTGCCTTGTTCTTCTACTGCGGGCTCTGCCCGCCTTTCTCTGAATTCTTCTGCGACATCATGAATACCTATGGATTCCACCTCCTTGACTTCACCCCCAATGCCGTTCTGACCATGGCAGTTTTCGCACATCTCTGCGAAAACTTTGTCGGAGTCCATCCCAATGTAGCCCTCTTTCGCCACTTCTTCATACCCCGAGTAGAGAGAGGAGAGCCTCTATCCGGCGGAATCGCCTGGATCTCAAGGGCCGGCAAGAAGGAAACTTATCTGGAGGGAGAATTCCGCGGCAAGTGGGAGGAGTGGAGGGCAGACTGGTGCTGGATTGACGAGGAGAACCCGCAGCCATTCACCACCCGACGCCAAACCCCAGTAGCACGCGGCAGCGATTGGAGTGACGTGGCCCCGGAAGACGACAGGCTGAAGATTGCTGTCACCCGGATCCTGCACCTCAGGCTTGCCGGGCTCACTGTAGGCGCCGTTGGCGCAGATTTTCTTCGCCACCGCATCGCCCCCCTGCAGGAACGGGGGAGACCCACTTGGGAGTTCAAGAATGCGGCGGATATCATGAGGCTGCGGCCGGGCCTCAACTACAACTTTACTGTTCTGGAGCTCAACGCGATGCTCCAAGAATTGTTCAAGTATGACCCCCAACATCCCGAAGTGTTCAGGTTGCCTGGGGGTGTCGTTCCGTTGTGCAACAATTCTGCGCTCGACCGCATCCGTGCAATGATGCCGCTGTGCGATTCGCATGGGATTGTGCCAACTTGGCAAGAGCCTGCTGACGACGTCGTGCAGCAATTCTTCGATGACTTGGTAGAAGTGCCGATCCGCTCCGACGAGAAGGATAGCCTCACCCGCGACACCACCGATGCGGAGATGGCACTCATCGCCACCAGGCTGGAAGAGGCGGCGGCAGCCGCAGCCGCGGGCGAATTTGGATTCACCGTGGAGGAGGCAGATGCAGCAGAGGCGGCAAGCCGTGCCGAGCGAAGGGAGCCTGCCGGCGAGAAAGAGCTTGCCGGGCAGAACGTCGAGTCGAGCAAGCCCGCCAAGGATACGAGCGGCTCGCTGGAGATCAACTCGTCTTCCACTTCGTCTTCGGGCAGCTCGCCGCAAGCAGAGCCTCCATCCCCACCAAGAAGGCGTCTCCGCAAGGCCGGTGACGTAGCGGAGCGGCAAGCGGGTCAACAGTCGCCGCGCCGCGTGACACGCTCCACCGCGGCAAACACCGTTGCCGCGGGAGCGCCTCATGCTGCGACGGCAACTAGAGCGGGGTCTAGCTGGACCACCGCTTCAGTTCCTGCCGCTGCCCGCGCCGCGCCGGCAGCCGGAGCGGGGTCGTCTCAGACCGCCGCCACTGCTCCCGCCAAGCGTCCAAGGGAAGCTTCTCCTCCGCCTCCTCGCGTCGGGCGCACGCCGGACTTCGACTTCTCGGCGTTCAGCTCCGACAAGGAAGAAGAAGAAGAGTAAGCTTCTCTTGTTGTACTTGCAGTTCTTCAATTCTTGCTGTTTGTCTTGTATCTCATTTTCTTTGCTCTGAACTTGTTCCTTTTTAGGACTCTGGCCCAGAGAGCAGCAAAGAGAGCCAAGGTCCCGGTGATTGTCATCAAGGACGAACCTACTGCGACAGCGGGGGGTGCGCCCGAGACAACCTTGCCGGACCCGACAACTTCTCTCCAGAGTAGCCCCCAGCGTAAGTATATGGTTTGCTTTCCGCTGTGAGGTGCGCATGGATACTCTGTTTTTGCTGATATCTAACTGCTGGTTTGTGTAGGAGCAGAGCAGCCCCACCAGGAGCCAAGGGAGAATCCCCCGACAAGAGAGAGCTCTCCGGCAAGGGAGAGTTTTCCGATAAGGGAGAAGTCTCCGGCAAGGGACAGCACCAGCGGCCCCCCGACGGCAGAGACCACGACTGCAGGACCCGGCACAGGTAATCCTTTCGCTGCAGGGCTTCCCTTGGGTTCTTCTTCTTTTGAGCTTCTTGGGTTTTTGCTTGACTCTTCTCCCTTTTCCGGCTGTCAGACCCATCTGCTGCGGAGCAGATGGAGACCGAGGTTGTCGCTGAAGAAGCAGCCGGTGCTGGCGATCCCGCCGGCGCAGAAGCCGCCAAGGCTGCCGCCGCAGCAATTGGCGAGGGGTCCGGCGATCGCACTGACGGCCCTGAGGCCGCAGGAGCGCCAGGCGCTACACCGACCGCCGACCCGTCCGCCGCTGCCGCTGCGCCTAGCTCCGAAGAGCCCCAGCCAGGCGTATACTTGAAGGCCGGCGATGACGTCTTCATCAACCTCCCCTGGGCGTCAAGCTCCAGGGCGCCGGTCGAGGGAGAGATCTTCGACGGGGAAGTGCTTGCCTCGGCGGGGCTGACGCTGGTTGACGCGCCGAGCAGCAGCAGCAACGAGCCTGAGGAAGAGCGGCTGCTGCGGAAGTTGTTGTCGCTCTACCGCGCGCGGCAAGCCAAGCTGGAATCCTGCGAGGCGCTTGTCGCGAAGGCGGGAGCAGATATCGAGAAGCGCGCAGAGGAGCTCCGGGGTCTACACCAGGGAGCTCTCCGGTCCCTGGCGGAGGAGCGAGAGCAACTTGTCGAAGCGCAGAAGGCCTTCCTTCTCGAGAAGGCTGAAGTCGAAGAGCAACAGCGGCTTGCCGCTGTGAAGCTATCCGCGGAGGAGGGCGAGCTGGCGCAGCGGAAGGTCAATCTTGACGCCCACGAGGAGGAGCTTGCCGTGTGCGAGGAAAAACTCGGTGGAGCCCTCAAGCAAGCAGAGGATGCTGCCGCCGCCGCCGAGGCCGCCAAGAAGGAGCTGGAGACGAAGGTGGCGCAGCTGGAGGCCGATCTCGCCGAGAAGAGCAAAGAGCTCAGCGCCGCCAAGGACTCCAACGCGAATCTTGAGTTGAAGCTGACCGCTTTGACCAAGACTCTGGACGGCGCCAAGAAGCAGGAGGCGGCCTTGAAAAAAGAGATCAAGGCCGACAAGGCGCTGCTGGAGAGTGTTGCTGCCACCCAGAACGCTTTCAGGGAAAATGTGGAGCACTGGACGGAGAGCCTCGTGAGTGCTGCCACAGACATTGACAGGGAGTTGGCGCAGCTGGGGATGGAGGATCTCGGGTATCCCTCCGACGAGAACCTCCAACCCAGCGCCAAGCTCGTCTTGTTCTTCAAAGGCGTGGCGACGGCCCTTCGGCGGCTCCGGGAGAAGATCCCAAAGCAGCTGGCCGACGAGTCGCGCAAGATCTGCGCGGGAGCTCTTCAGAAAGTGTTGGTGAAGGTGGCCTTCCGCAATCCGGGCCTCAACCTCACCAACGTCCTCAAGACCCTGCCGCCGGATGCTGATCTGGAGGCGCTCAAGACCCTTGTCGCACCCATTGTGGACAAGGTGAGCGGGATCAAGAGGATCGAAGGCGATCGCGTAGACTAGGCCGCCTGTTTCTTCTTTCCTTGTCGCTGTTTATCATGTTACGAAAACAATCCGTTAGAGCCGCGACAAGCTATCTTGTAATATAGCTCTATTCTGGGTAATGATTGCAATGTTATTCCCTTTACTTGATTCCTCCCTCTGTATGTTTTAGCCCTACGCTTTTAGGGAACTTGCCGGTACAGGCACCTTAGCCGCGAGCGCTGAGTGCGGAACGTCAGCAGCCTGCTGGCGGTGCTGCTACCGACAAGAAACCTTGTCGCAACTAGTCGCGGCTCACTTAAGTTGTTGAGCGGACTCGAAACAAAGTAAGGGCGCAACTAGCTACGAGTTGGTTCCTCCGCGCACAGGTTTTCCATACAAAGCGCGGTCGTTCAAGGGAGATAACTTAAAAATTTTAAAAATCTGATTGCTCAAACTTTGGCAACTTAGCTTTTCTGTTGTTTGCTTCCCGGCAAGGCGAAGCTTTCTTGAACGACGCCTGGTCCATACTATTATCTTCTCCTTTCCCCCCCGGCAAACTTGTGGGCGAGGGAATCTTCCTTTCCTTGAAAAAAGAAAGAAGAGAAAATAAAGATATGGAGCCTTACGGCTCATTATTGCTTACTGGGGAGTAGGTGCTGCACAAAGTGTCAGATAACACATGCAAAAAATAGAAAGCATGAATTTGACAAGATGTGCGGAGCACATGAGCTTTACTTATGCACGGGGTCTGCGCCCGGCTTTGTACAAAGGATTACATGCAACAGCGGTAAGACTTGTACAAAAGGTGGTTGCAGGAACAGGTTCCGGCAACCGCGCCTTATGGGTAAAACTTACGAAGATGCTCAATGTTCCAGGAATTGCTCACCGGAATGGCATCTTCGGTCTCAAGGCGGACAGCGCCAGGCCTAGTGACTCGTTTCACCCGGTAAGGGCCTTCCCACTTTGGCTTCAACTTGCTGGAATTCTTGGCGGACTGAACATGCCGAAGAACAAGGTCGCCTTCCTCGAAACTTCTGGCATTAACTTTGCGGCTATGGTAGCGGCGCAAAGCTTGCTGATAGCGAGCAGCTCGTACAGCAGCCTAAAGACAGTCTTCCTCAAGGAGCAGCGCGTCATCTTGTCGCAGCTGCTCTTGCTCAAGCTCATCATAAGCGAGCACTCGAGGTGACCCGTATACGAGTTCCGTGGGGAGAACTGCCTCTGCTCCATAGACTAGAGCGAAAGGTGTCTGTCCAGTGGCTCGATTTGGCGTCGTTCTGATCGACCAAAGAACCGCCGGCAGCTCCTCGATCCAGTTTTCCCGCACTTGTGCAGCCTGTCGAAAGTCCTGGTCTTGAGCCCGCGCAGCACTTCAGCATTTGCCCTCTCCGCTTGACCGTTGCTTCTCGGGTGAGCAACAGAAGCGAAGAAGACCTTGGCGCCAAGATCTTGGACGTATTGCATGAAGGTGCGGCTCGTGAATTGCGTGCCGTTGTCGGTGATTATCCTGTTAGGAATCCCGAAGCGGCAAACAATCGACCTGAAGAACTTGACTGCTGACTGTGCTGTCACCTTCCTCACTGGTTCTACTTCCGGCCATTTTGTGAACTTGTCGATTGCAACGTACAAGTACTCAAAGCCCCCAACTGCTCGGGGGAAGGGGCCGAGGATGTCGAGCCCCCAGACCAAAAATGGCCAGGATAAAGGGATCATCTGGAGAGCTTGAGCTGGTTGATGTATCTGCTTGGAATGGAACTGGCACGCTTCACACTTGGTTACTTGTGCAGTTGCATCCTGGAGGGCTGTCGGCCAAAAGAAACCTTGCCGGAATGCTTTGCCGACAAGTGCTCTCGCGCCAATGTGGTGACCACATATGCCTCCATGTATCTCTGCCAACAGCTTTTGTCCGTCTTCCCGGTGAATACACTTCAATTTCACACCGTTGAGTCTTCTTCTGTACAGTGTCTTGTCGACAAACTGGTACATACTTGACTGCCGGGCTACTCTTTCCGCTTCTTCTTGCTCTTCGGGAAGTTCTCCTGTTTGAAGGAAACGGACAATCTGCTGTGCCCATGCTGGAGCTTGTGGCTCGACAACAAGGACTAAAGGCAAATCTGCTGCTGCGGGAACATCCGCTTCTACGGCGAGAACCTGCGGCTCTGCCGGAGCTTGACGCTCCCCGGCAAGTTTGCCGGAGCAAAACGTGTCGGGAGCTTCTGCTTCAACAGAACAAACCCTAGGGCTTGCCGGAGCATATTGCTCCTCAGCACTCTTGGTGTTGATCTCAGCTGTTGCGGGAACATCCGCTTCTACGGCGAGAACCTGCGGCTCTGCCGGAGCTTGACGTTCCCCGACAAGCTTGCCGGAGCAAAACTTATCGGGAGCTTCTGCTTCAACGGAACAAACCCTAGGGCTTGCCGGAGCATATTGCTCCTCAGCGCTTTTAGCGTTGATCTTGGGGACCTTCTTGGCGGCGGCTTCGGGAAGCTCTGCCGGAAAATAGTCACCAGAAATCAACTTCCTCTTCTTGCTCTGTCCAGTTGATGGTGTTACAGACGGTTGAGTCAGCTTGAGCACAAAGATCCCTGGTTCCACAGGTAACTTAAGTGCGGCGCACTTTGACAGGCCATCGGCAATGGCGTTCTGAGCTCTTGGAACATGCTCCATTTGTAGGCCGTCAAAGTGCTCTTCTAGCTTTCTCACTTCGTCGACGTAGGCTTCCATCAACGGACTCTGATAGTTCTTGTTCACTTGGCGGACGACAAGCTGTGAGTCACCCCTGACAATGAGCTTCTTGATCCCAAGGTCTACCGCAATCCTGAGACCGGCAAGCAAGCCTTCATACTCTGCAGTATTGTTTGTTGCTTGCTCCTTGGGAAAGTGCATCTGGACTACGTACTTGAGGTGCTCTCCGGTGGGTGCGACAAGCAGCACGCCAGCGCCGGCGCCTTGCAGCGAAAAGGCACCATCAAAGTACATCAGCCACTCTTTGCTTGCTTCCTTGACGGGGATGCTCGTTTCTGGAATTTCTTCATCTGGTGTTGGTGTCCATTCTGCTATAAATTCTGCCAATGCTCTGCTCTGGATAGTTGAAGTACTCTCAAACTTGAGGCCAAAGCTTGACAGTTCCAGTGCCCACTCAACAATCCTGCCTGTCGCTTCTGGATTCTGTAGTATCCTCTTCAGCGGAAAGCGAGTAACAACTGTGATCTCATGTGCTTGGAAGTAATGGCGCAGCTTTCTCGAGGCCATGAGAAGGCCGAAAAGCAATTTCTGTACGCCAGAGTACCGTGACCTAGCCCCCTGCAGAAGGGAACTGACAAAGTAAATTGGGCGCTGCACCATTTTCTTCTGTATCTCTTTGTGCATCTGCGCAGATCCATCTTTGTCTGGACCAGAGCTTGCCGGGGAAGCCCCTTGCTTGTCGCTGGATGCGCTTGCCGTGGTTGCTGGCTCGTCATCTGCCTCCCTCTCTGCTACTAACCCAGCACTAACCACTTGATTGGTTGCCGCTATGTACAGCAGCAACTTCTCTTGTGGCTTAGGTGCGACAAGTATTGGAGGGGAGGACAGGTATCTCTTCAAGTCTTGCAGCGCAGCCTCCGCTTCCGGAGTCCATTTCATTGGACCTGCCTTTTTCAATAATTTGAAAAATGGCAGGGCGCGCTCAGCAGACCTAGAGATAAACCTGCTGAGAGCAGCCACGCAACCGGCAAGTCTTTGTACGTCCTTGACGCGCTTTGGTGCTTCAATCTGCTCAATGGCCTTGATCTTGTCGGGATTAGCTTCAATTCCCCGCTGAGACACGAAGAACACGAGAAGCTTGCCGGAGGGAACTCCAAACACACACTTCTCTGGGTCGAGCTTGAGGCTGATCTTGCGCAGATTTGCAAAGGTCTCGTCTAAATCTTGGACCAGAGTTGCCTTGTCCTTGCTCTTGACCACTATGTCATCCATATAGGCTTCCACATTTCTGTGTATTTGTGGCTCAAGAGCGACATGGACTACTCTTGCAAATGTTGAACCAGCATTTTTTAATCCGAAAGGCATCCGTATGAAACAGTACGTGCCACATGGAGTAATAAATGCGGTCTTCTCCTCATCCTCTTCTGCCATGAAGATCTGATGGTATCCTAAGTATGCATCAAGAAATGAAAGCAAATCACATCCGGCTGTGGAGTCAACAATCTGGTCAATGCGCGGCAAAGGAAATGGGTCTTTGGGACAAGCTTTGTTAACATCGGTAAAATCGATACAAAGTCTCCATTTCCCGTTCGCCTTGCGCACGACTACAGGATTGGCCAACCACGTAGGATGGAGCACTCCTCTGACAAGGCCTGCTGCTTCCAATTTCTTGATCTCTTCTGCGATAAATTCTTGACGCTCCACTGCTTGCTTCCTAACTTTCTGCTTGACGGGCCGCGCATGAGGACAAACGGCAAGGTGGTGCTCAATTACTTTCCTGGGAACACCGGGGATGTCAGACGGTTGCCACGCAAACACGTCGACATTCGCCCACAGGAAAGCAATGAGCGCGCTTTCCTATTTAGGGTCGAGAGTGGCACTAATGGTGAAGGTACCACCAGTGCCGTCCTCCTTGGCGGACACCTTCTTCGTCTCTGGCGGAGCTGCCATTGTCTTCTTACACTTGCCGGTAGAGCTCGATGGTGCGTCCTCGACGGCGGCGCAGCACTCCGAAGAGGTGCGCTTGCCGGAGTGGGCATCAGAACTCTTGCCGGACTTGGTCTTCTTCTTCCCCCCGGGAGCTTCAGCGGCAAGTGACTTGCGGTCTGTTGCAGCTGCCGCTTCCTGGTAGATCTTGTCGGCGCAGATAAGAGCATCCTTCTTGTCGCCGGGGACAGAGATGACGCTTATCGGGCTTGGCATCTTCAGCATGTTGTATGCGTAGTGAGAGGCTACCATGAACTTGGCGAGTGCTGGACGGCCAAGTATCCCATTGTAAGGCAATGGAATATCGGCAACGTCAAAAGTGACCCTCTCAGTCCTGAAGTTGAGCTCGCTGCCAAATGTTACTGGCAACGTGACCTTCCCCTTTGGCTTGCTCCTTCCCGGGTTGATTCCTTGGAATGGGCCGGTCTCTTCAAGCTCGCTGTCAGGGATCTGGAGTTTCTGGAGTACAGCGGAGGAGATCAGGTTCAAGCCGGCCCCGCCGTCAACTAGCATCTTAGTGACCTTGAGGTTGCGGATAGTTGGTGAAACCAACATCGGCAAGCACCCGACCGCAGTTGTGCGATCAGGGTGGTCCTCAATATCAAAGATGATAGGCGTGCTGGACCATTTCAGAAGCTTGCGTGACTCGAGAGGTGGTTCCGCTGCATTGACTTCCCGCACCCACTACTTGAGTTGGCGGTGTGAAGTATGCAGAGAAGCACCGCCGTCAACGCACAAGACCTCTGTGGCTTTCTGGAACTCCTGCTCGCTGGTATCGACATCATCCATGTCTTCGTCGTCGTCGTCATCTTCATCCTTGTCGCGGCTGCGGGGAGGTCTGTCTCCTTGCCACTGCTTGGCCTTGCCGCGGCGTCCTCCCCGGCCGGCGCGCTTCTTGCTAGATTCTCCAGTGCCTCCTTGGGCCCTCTCCTTGTCTCGTCGCTCGTATTCAGCCTTTTGTTGCTGGACAAGCTGCTCGACCTTCTTGCAGCTCCGGAGGTCATGGCCCTTGGTGCGGTGGATCTTGCAATACTGCTTGTCGGCGACTGCCACAGCCTGGCAGTTGGTGCATGCGGCAATCTCCTTGCCGGAGCTACCAACTTTGGCTTTCTTGGCACCACCTTCGTTGCCGGACTGCTCAACGACTAGCACATCTTTGCCTTTCTTCTTCCTGTTCCGCCGCCGGTTTTTCTTTGCCGGGGCAGCATCCTCGCTGTCAGATCCTCCTGCTCCTGCATTCTCTCCGGGGAGTTTCCTCCCTTCCTCAGCACGTGCACACTTGTCGGCCAGGGCATACAGCTCACTGACGTCTCTGATCTTGCACATCGCCATCTCCTCCCGCATCCTGCGGTTACGCACGTTCTGATGGAACGCGCTGATGACCGCGGCAGGGTGGACATCTGGGATGTTGTGCTGCACATGTCTGAATCTCTGAATATACTTGCGCAGGGGCTCTCCTTCCTTCTGGGCGAGCAGATGAAGGTCACTCTCTTGGCCATGAGGTTTGTGGCCGCCTGTAAAGGCGCCGACAAACTGATGGCATAGGTCTGCCCAGGAGGATATGGTGTTGTCCGGCAAGTGCATGAGCCAGGACCTGACGTTGGGTTTGAGCACCAGCGGGAAGTAGTTGGCAAGGATCTTGTCGTCCCGTCCCCCGGTAGCATGCACCGCGATGGTGTAGATGCTGAGGAACTCCGACGGATGCGACTTGCCGTCGTACTTCTCTGGTACGTCTGGCTTGAAATTCTTCATGCTGGGCCACTGGACTTGCCGCAGCTCATGAGTGAACGCAGGGCAACCTACCGCGTACGGCAAGTCGCCTGGTTCCCCTGGCGCGTGCAAGTCGACAGAGGGCCCAGCACGCTGGTCTGATTGACGTCACGCTTCTCTTCGGCGCTCGATGCGAGTACGAGTGTATTCTTGCCATCGTTCGTGAAGAACTTGGCGTTGATCACGACGAGCTCGCGGATCTGATGACGCGGTGGAGTCGCTGTCGAGGTGGATCCGGCGAGTCGGCGATCTTGGCCTTCGGGGCGGAGAGTGCACAGTAGTTGCACCCCCACCGGTCTTGTCGCCACCGGCTCATGCCTGGCTGACTGGCTGCGGCTGCGACGTGCTCGGCTGCCGCTGGGTGTCGCCGTTGGCGAAGCCGATGAGACTCTGAATGGTGGCCCTCCAGTCGTCGATCTTGTCTGCCGTTGGAGGGTAGTCCAGGAGCAGTTGAGCTCGCGCCAAAGCTTCTGCTGCAGTGGCGGGTGGTGGTGGCGAACGGTGCGAGGAGCGGGATATGCTCGGACTTCTAACTTCGTTAGAAGGAGCAGTGTCCCGTCCAGGCGATCGTGCCTCGCTCGCGCCAGCATGTTGGCGTGCATGCTGGTCTTGAGCACTCCGAGATCCACCAGCTCGATCTTGGTCCAGCAAACGCATGGTACCGTGAGTACCATGACGCTGCCGGTCCCGCGCCTCCTGGGATGGGCGCGGTGCATGTACGGACGCCGAGGTCTTGGAGTGCGCCCGGTCGTTGTGGGAGCCGGCTACGCCGCCAATGGGCAGCGCAGCCTTGTCCTTGGACCTGGCAGCACCGTGAGCCCCCTCGTCGACGCCCGTTCTTCCGCCGGCGTCCGCCCCATCAGCCGTTTACTCCGGCGGTAGCGGGGCGGACGGAGCAGCCGCCTCCGAAGCCTTCTTCTTCGGTGGCATGTCGATGAAGATGATGAAGATCTAGCTCGCATGCACGCCGGATCTGGTTCACACAACTTCGACGCCCCCTACTTGGCGCGCCAAAGATGTCGGGGGACTGATCCACGAACACCTATGGGACCGGCGGACCGAGTCCCTTTCGGTTCGGCGGGGGCGGAGGTCGTACAAAAAGCAGATCAAGGCGAAGCACGCGAGCAGTTACCCAGGTTCGGGCCGCACGGATGCGTAAAACCCTACTCCTGCTTTGTGGTTTGTATTGAGTTCTTGCTTGGGAGCGCGGAGTGCTACAGTACACACCAGCAGCTAACGAGACCGAGCGTGAGTGTTCTCCGAACTAGCTAACCCCCTCTACGTTGCGCATGGGCCTCCTTTTATATGCTCAAGGGGTCACCGACAGGTGGCAGCGCAGACAGGGGTAAAAATGGAAAGGTGCTGCGGTAGGTATAGCTACCTGCTACAGTGTATCATACCTAACCCTGACGGCAGGGGACAAGGGTATTAAATGCCCGTCTGCGTCGCCTAAACAGTGTAAAAGGGACCATCAGGAACGCCACCGCTCGCCACGACG
The DNA here is from genome assembly GCF_003073215.2 of Triticum urartu. Taxonomy (NCBI): domain Eukaryota; kingdom Viridiplantae; phylum Streptophyta; class Magnoliopsida; order Poales; family Poaceae; genus Triticum; species Triticum urartu. The sequence continues at coordinate 133,162,234 of NC_053028.1, forward strand.
GCAATCTTGTCAGCGCCGCTTGCCACCGCTCACCGCTGGCTGCACAGCCTCCTGCCACGTACACTGGGAAGGGTCCCAGAGCGACACGTTGGTGGATGTGCTAGAGCGCGAACATAGAGTGGTGGCTTACTGCGGCAAACGCCTTGCCGCGGTCGTTGTCTTGTCGCGTCCGGGAGCTTGTCGCTCACCGGGCCTTGCCGGGACGCGTGGCGCGCCACGGCAAGTTCCTTGAGATGCCTTGGCTGGCCTTCCCGGCAAGCTCCTCTTGTCGGGGTCTTGAAGTGCCTTGGTTGGCCTTCCCGGCAAGCTCCTCTTGCCGGGGTCTTGACTTGGATACTTTGTTCTTGAATGGCTCCAAAGGAACCACGGAGGACCTTGGCGGTCACCCGGCAAGCCTTGCCGCGGGATGCTGCGACTGCCCGTGCACAAGTTCGGGATACTAGGGTACCCCTACTCTAGTACACCGACAGTCGTCCACCACCTTGGTGCTCTCGGCGCGGCGTGGTCAACATGGTCAAGGAACAACTTCCATCGGACGTGGACTGTACGTGGAGAGGCTGACAGCTGGGTCCACGGCCGCAGCAAGGAAGTGCCTCCTTATTACATGCAAAATAATTATTCCTCCACCTGACAGCGGGACCCACCGGACGGGCCACCGTATTTCGTGAAAAAAAACATTTCCCCCTGACTGCTGGGACCCACCAGCTACATCTTCGCACGCAAGGAAGTGCGTCCGGGCAAAAAAAATGATTCACCCCTTGACTGCTGGGACCCACCAGCTACATCTTCGCAGGCAAGGAAGTGCCTGACAGTCGGGACCCACCTAGTCGAAGCGTACGTAGCGTTGTCATTCTGGTCGCGAACGTGTACGTACATACTGGTCGATGTAGAGGCGCGCACGTGTCATAGTAGAGGCGCGCACGTAGCATTTACACGTACGTACAGCGGCCAGGGTACAAGAAAGAAAATACGGCCACGTATGTGTACATACGGGCGGGGTCTCGAATGCCTACTCACGCATACGTACGTCCAGGGCTCGTGTACATGGCTAGGTCGGAACGGAGAAACGGCGTCGTCGTCGTGTTCATGGGGAGGCAACGGAATGCGTCGTGTTCATGGGGAGGCAACGGAATGCGTCGTGTTCATGGGGAGGCAACGGAATGCGTCGTGTTCATGGGGAGGCAACGGAATGCGTCGTGTTCATCGGGAGGGCTTGGACGGAACATGCGATGGAAACAAGGCCTGGCGTACCGCAAAACGGAGGAAACTGACCTCCTACGGTCGAAACGGGGGTCCTGTTCATCGGGAGGGGTGTGGCGTACCGCAAAACGGACGAAACGGACTTGTGTTGGAGCGCTATGGTCGAAACGGGGGTCCTGTTCATCGGGAGGGGTGTGGCGTACCGCAAAACGGGACTCCACGGGATACTGTTCATCTCCACCGTCGACCCCCTCCAGCCTCCACGAGCTACTACTCATCCACCGTCGACCTCCTCCAGCCTCCACCTGCGACTGTTCATCCACGGGCTCCTGTTCATCCAGCCTCCACCGCGCGCTACTCCACCGGCTACTGTTCAACCAGCCCTCTCCATGGGCTCCTATTCAACCACCCCTCCATGGGCTACTGTTCATCCTGCCCTCCACCGTCTACTGTTCATCCTGCCCTCCATGGGGTGGTCCTGTTCATCCAGCCCTCCACGGGGTCCTGTTCATCCAGCCCCAACCGGCTCGATTGATCAGGGTCCTGTTCATCCAAAGGCAACACCACGGGGTCCTGTTCATCCACCCCCACCAGGAACTGTTCATCCACCACCCCCCCCCCCCCCCCCCCCCCCCCCCGCAACGCTCACTGTTCATCCAGAGGCAGCATCGATCGGCTTCAGTTAGCAGCAGTAGCGAAGGAATCGCTCGATCGGGGTCAGTTAACAGCCATCGATCGATTGCTCAGGTTCAGTAACGCATAGCCTGCAGTGCAATCGCTCGGGTTCAGTTAGAGCCTAATGCCTCGCTCGGGTTCAGTTAGAGCCAACGCCTCGCACACACGCGCGTACATGTATGAGAGAAATGTGCATCGCTCGGCCCCCGACCTCCCACCGTAACCGGGAACTCCCCGAAATTTTCCTCCCCCTCGCTTCTACCACGGTTTTTCCGTCATGGACGGCCCAAAGAATGTCATGCAGCTGTGTCTCCGGCCCGCCCAGGACAAAAAGCCCATTTTCTGTCATGATTTTTTGTCATAGAAGTAGGAGCCCACCACATCTGTGATGATACCGGGTTTTGTCACAACTATCGTCATAGAAGTGTCATATGTATGACAGGAAAAAATTTCGTTCGGCCCAAAATGTCAGGGATGTGTCTTTTTTTTATAGTGTAGATAATCTTGATCATAAAACCACAATTCATCGGTCTCAAAAAACACACCGCAAAAAGAAGATTACATCGAATAGATCTCCACAAGAGAGGGGGAGAACATTGTATTGAGATCCAAAAAGAGAGACGAAGCCATCTAGCTAATAACTATGGACCCGAAGGTCTGAGGTAAACTACTCACACTTCATCGGAGAGGCTATGGTGTTGATGTAGAAGCCCTCCGTGATGGATGCCTCCTCTGGCGGAGCTCCGGAACAGGCCCCAAGATGGGATCTCGTGGATACAGAAAGTTGCGGCGGTGGAATTAGGTTTTTGGCTCCATATCTGAAATTTGGGGGTACGTAGGTATATATAGGAGGAAGGATTACGTCGGTGGAGCAACAGGGGGCCCACGAGGGTGGAGGGCGCGCCTGGGGGGTAGGCGCCCCCCCTACCTTGTGGCTTCCTTCTATATTTCTTGACATAGGGTCCAAGTCTCCTGGATCATGTTCGGTGAGAAAATCACGTTCCCGAAGGTTTCATTCCGTTTGGACTCCATTTGATATTCATTTTCTTCGAAACCCTAAAATAGGCAAAAAAAAACAGCAATTTTGGGCTGGGCCTCCGGTTAATAGGTTAGTCCCAAAAATAATATAAAAGTGGATGATAAATCCCAATAATGTCCAAAACAGTAGATAATATAGCATGGAGCAATCAAAAATTATAGATACATTGGAGACGTATCAAGCATCCCCAAGCTTAATTCCTCCTCGTCCTCGAGTAGGTAAATGATAAAAACAGAATTTTTGATGCGGAGTGCTACTTGGCATAATTTCAATGTAATTCTTCTTAATTGTGGCATGAATATTCAGATCCGAAAGATTCAAGATAAAAGTTCATATTGACATAAAAATAATAATACTTCAAGCATACTAACTAAGCAATTATGTCTTCTCAAAATAACATGGCCAAAGAAAGTTCATCCCTACAAAATCATATAGTTTAGTCATGCTCCATTTTCGTCACACAAGAATGCTCTCATCATGCACAACCCCGATGACAAGCCAAGCAATTGTTTCATACTTTAGTAATCTCAAACCTATAAACTTTCACGCAATATATGAGCGCGAGCCATGGACATAGCACTATGGGTGGAATAGAATATGATGATGGGGGTTATGTGTAGAAGACAAAAAAGGAGAAAGTCTCACATCAACGAGGCTAATCAATGGGCTATGGAGATGCCCATCGATTGATGTTAATGCAAGGAGTAGGGATTGCCATGCAACAAATGCACTAGAGCTATAAATGTATGAAAGCTCAACAAAAGAAACTAAGTGGGTGTGCATCCAACTTGCTTGCTCATGAAGACCTAGGGCACTTGAGGAGGCCCATTGTTGGAATATACAAGCCAAGTTCTATAATGAAAATTCCCACTAGTATATGAAAGTGACAAAACAAAAGACTCTCTATCATGAAGATTATGGTGCTACTTTGAAGAACAAGTGTGGCAAAGGATAGTAGCATTGTCCCTTCTCTCTTTTTCTCTCATTATTTTTGGGCCTTCTCTTCCCTTTTTTATGGCCTTTCTCTCTCTCTCTCTCTCTCTCTCTCTTTAATTCCTCACTTGGGACAATGCTCTAGAAAATGATGATCATCACACTTCTATTTATTTACAACTCAATGATTACAACTCGATGCTAGAACAAAAGATGACTCTATATGAATGCCTCCGGCGGTGTACCGGGATATGCAATGAATCAAGAGTGACATGTATGAAAGAATTATGAACGGTGGCTTTGCCACAAATACTATGTCAACTACATGATCATGCGTATAATCCATGGACTCAACATTAGTCATAAAGAACTCACATACTTATTGCAAAAACTACAAGTCATCAAAAACCAAGCACTACGCGCATGCTCCTAGGGGGATAGATTGGTAGGAAAAGACCATCGCTCGTCCCCGACCACCACTCATAAGGAGGACAATCAAAGAACACCTCATGTTTCAAATTTGTTACATAACGTTTACCATACGTGCATGCTACGGGACTTGCAAACTTCAACACAAGCATTTCTCAAATTCACAACTACTCAACTAGCACGACTTTGATATTATTACCTCCATATCTCAAAACAATCATCAAGCATCAAACTTCTCTTAGTATTCAAAACACTCATAAGAAAAAATTTACTAATCCTGAATACCTAGCATATTAGGATTATTTAAGCAAATTACCATGTTATTTAAGACTCTCAAAATAATCTAAGTGAAGCATGAGAGATCAATAGTTTCTATAAAACAAATCCACCACCGTGCTCTAAAAGATATAAGTGAAGTACTAGAGCAAAACTATATAACTCAAATGATATAAGCGAAGCACATAGATTATTCTAACAAATTCCAAATCATGTATGGCTCTATCAAAACGTGTGTACAGCAAGGATGATTGTGGTAAACTAAAAAGCAAAGACTCAAATCATACAAGACGCTCCAAGCAAAACACATATCATGTGGTGAATAAAAATATAGCTCCAAGTAAAGTTACCGATAGAAGTAGACGAAAGAGGGGATGCCTTCCGGGGCATCCCCAAGCTTTGGATTTTAGGTGTCCTTAGATTATCTTGGGGGTGCCATGGGCATCCCCAAGCTTAGGCTCTTTCCACTCCTTGTTCCATAATCCATCAAATCTTTACCCAAAACTTGAAAACTTCACAACACAAAACTTAAAGTAGAAAATCTCGTGAGCTCCGTTAGTGAAGGAAAACAAAAGACCACTTCAAGGTACTATAATGAACTCATTCTTTATTTATATTGGTATTAAACCTACTGTATTCCAACTTCTCTATGGTTTATAAACTATTTTACTAGCCATAGATTTATCAAAATAAGCAAACAACACACGAAAAACTGAATCTGTCAAAAACAGAATAGTCTGTAGTAATCTGTAACTAGCGCAAGATCTGGAACCCCAAAAATTCTAAAATAAATTGCTGGACGTGAGGAATTTATCAATTAATCATCTGCAAAAATAATTAACTAAAATAAAAATGGCAGCAGTTCTCGTGAGCGCTGAAGTTTCTGTCTCAACAAACACACCGCAAAAAGAAGATTACATCGAATAGATCTCCACAAGAGAGGGGGAGAACATTGTATTGAGATCCAAAAAGAGAGAAGAAGCCATCTATCTAATAACTATGGACCCGAAGGTCTGAGGTAAACTACTCACACTTCATCGGAGAGGCTATGGTGTTGATGTAGAAGCCCTCCGTGATGGATGCCTCCTCTAGCGGAGCTCCGGAACAGGCCCCAAGATGGGATCTCGTGGATACAGAAAGTTGCGGTGGTGGAATTAGGTTTTTGGCTCCGTATCTGATTGTTTGGGGGTACGTAGGTATATATAGGAGGAAGGAGTACGTCGGTGGAGCAACAGGGGGCCCACGAGGGTGGAGGGTCCACTTGGGGGGGTAGGCGCGCCCCCTACCTCGTGGCTTCCTCCTTTATTTCTTGATGTAGGGTCCAAGTCTCCTGGATCATGTTCGGTGAGAAAATCACGTTCCCGAAGGTTTCATTCCGTTTGGACTCCGTTTGATATTCCTTTTCTTCGAAACCCTAAAATAGGCAAAAAAAACAGCAATTCTGGGCTGGGCCTCCGGTTAATAGGTTAGTCCCAAAAATAATATAAAAGTGGATAATAAAGCCCAATAATGTCCAAAACAATAGATAATATATCATGGAACAATAAAAAATTATAGATGCGTTGGAGACGTATCAAGCATCAACTTTAGCTTTATCAACTTCAATAACTCTTTCGTAAATTTTACGCCCCAAGACAATACCTTCATTAACCATAAAGTGGCAGTTCTCCCAATTCAAGACAAGATTAGTTTCTTCACATCTCTGCAAAACTTGATCAAGGTTGCTTAAGCAATCATCAAAAGAAGTTCCATATACAGAAAAATCATCCATGAAGACCTCAACAATCTTTTCATAAAAGTCAGAGAATATAGCAGTCACACATCTTTGAAAGGTAGCAGGTGCATTAAATAAACCAAAAGGCATACGTCTATAAGCAAAGGTACCGAAAGGGCAAGTAAAAGTGGTCTTTTCCTGATCCTCTTTCGACACGGGTATTTGAGAGAAACCAGAATAACCATCTAGAAAGAAAAAATGTGTATGTTTAGATAATCTTTCTAGCATTTGATCAATAAAAGGTAAAGGATAATGATCCTTTTAGTAGCTTTATTTAATTTACTGAAGTCAATTACCATTCTATAACCTGTAACAATTCTTTGTGGGATCAATTCATCTTTATCATTAGGAACAACAGTAATACCTCCCTTCTTAGGGACACAATGGACATGACTTACCCACTGACTATCAGCAATGGGATAAATTATACCTGCCTCCAGAAGCTTTAGTATTTCTTTTCTTACCACTTGTTTCATCTTAGGATTTAACCGTCGTTGGTGATCAACAACCGGTTTAGCATCTTTTTCCAATTTTATTTTGTGTTGTCATAGAGTGGGACTAATGCCCTTAAGATCATCAAGAGTATATCCAATAGCAGCACGGTGCTTCTTCAGAGTTTTCAATAATTTCTCTTCTTCCTGCTCTGAAAGGTTAGCACTAATAATAACATGATATATCTTCTTTTCATCAAGATAAACATATTTAAGAGTATTAGGCAATGGCTTAAGCTCAAACACGGGATCACCCTTGGGTGGAGGAGGATCCCCTAGAATTTCAACAGGCAAATTGTGTTTCAAAATAGGTCCCTGTTTAAAGAATACTTCATCTATTTCCCTTCTTTCATTCATAAACATATCATTTTCATGGTCTAGCAAACATTGTTCTAAAAGATCACTAGGAGGCACAACAATAGAAGCAAGACCAATAATTTCATCTTTATTGGGCAATTCTTTATCATTGGGTTGTCTACGAAATTTAGCAAAATTGAAATCATGAGACATGTCCCCTAAACCAACAGAAACAATATCCCTTTTGCAGTCTATCTTAACATTAACAGTATTCAAGAAGGGTCTACCAAATATAATGGGACAAAAGTCATCTTGTGGGGAACCAAGAACAAGTAAATCAGCAGGATATTTAACTTTCCCACACAAGACTTCAACATCTCTAACAATCCCAACCGGTGAAATAGTATCTCTATTGGCAAGCTTAATTGTAACATCAATACCTTCTAACTCAGCTGGTGCAATATCATGCATAATTTCTTCATATAAAGAATGAGGTATTGCACTAGCACTAGCACCCACATCACATAAGCCATGATAGCAATGATCTCCTATTTTAACAGAAATAACAGGCATGCCTACAACAGGTCTATGTTTATTTTTAGTATCTGGTCTAGCAATTCTAGCAGCTTCATCACAAAAGTAAATAACATGCCCATCAATATTATCGGCCAAGAGATCTTTAACCATATCAATACTAGGTTCAACTTTAATTTGCTCAGAGGGTGTAGGTGTTCTAGTATTACTCTTACGAACCACAGTTGAAGCTTTAGCATGATCCTTTACTCTAGTAGGGAAAGGTAGTTTCTCAATATAAGCAGTAGGAACAATAGGATCAACATTATAAGTGATACTCTTTTCTTCAACTTTAATAGGTTAAACTACTTTTACTTCAATGGGAGGATGATATTTAAGCCACTTCTCCTTAGGGAGATCAACATGAGTAGCAAAGGATTCACAAAAAGAAGCTCCTATCTCAGAGTCAAGTCCACATTTAGTGCTAAATTCACGAAAAGCATCGGTATCCATAAAAGATTTAACACAATCAAACTTAGGGATTATACCTGACTCCTTACCTTTGTCGAGATCCCAATCTTAAGAGTTGCATTTAATTCTTTCCAGTAAAACCCATTTGAATTCAATAGTCTTCATCATAAAAGAACCAGTACAAGAAGTATCGAGCATGGAGCGAGTATTGAGAGAAAGCCGAGCATAAAAAATTTGAATAATAATTTCTCTTGAGAGCTCATGATTGGGGCATGAATATAACATTGACTTAAGCCTCCCCCAAGCTTGAGCAATGCTTTCTTCTTCGCGAGGCCAAAGATTATATATATTATTACGATCACGATGAACCAGATGCATAGGATAAAACTTCTGATGAAATTCCAATTTCAATCGGTTGTATTTCCATGATCCCATATCATCACATAGCCTAAACCATGTCAATGCCTTTCCATTCAAAGATAAAGGGAAGACCTTCTTCTTGATAACATCCTCGGGCATACCTGCAAGCTTAAATAATCCACAAACTTCATCCACATAGATTAAGTGCAAGTCGGGATGCAATGTTCCATCTCCAAATTCCACCTACCAAAGGCTCTTCACTCTCCAGCAACGGCGCCAGAAAAGTGTCTTGATGACCCACAAGTATAGGGGATCTATCGTAGTCCTTTCGATAAGTAAGAGTGTCGAACCCAATGAGAAGCAGAAGGAAATGATAAGCAGTTTCCAGTAAGGTATTCTCTGCAAGCACTTAAATTATCGGTAACAGATAGTTTTGTGATAAGGTAATTTGTAATGGGTAACAAGTAATAAAAGTAAATAAGGTGCAGCAAGATGGCCCAATCCTTTTTGTAGCAAAGGACAAGCCTGGAAAAACTCTTATATAAAGGAAAACGCTCCTGAGGACACATGAGAATTATCGTCAAGCTAGTTTTCATCACGTTCATATGATTCGCGTTCATTACTTTGATAATTTGATATGTGGGTGGACCAGTGCTTGGGTACTAACCTTACTTGGAGAAGCATCCCACTTATGATTAACCCCTCTTGCAAGCATCTGCAACTACAAAAGAAGTATTAAGGTAAACCTAACCATAGCATGAAACATATGGATCCAAATCAGCCCCTTACGAAGCAACGCATAAACTAGGGTTTAAGCTTCTATCACTCTAGCAACCCATCATCTACTTATTACTTCCCAATGCCTTCCTCTAGGCCCAAACAATGGTGAAGTGTCATGTAGTCGACGTTCACGTGACACCACTAGAGGAGAGACAACATACATCTCATCAAAATATCGAACGAATACCAAATTCACATGACTACTTATAGCAAGCCTTCTCCCATGTCCTCAGGAACAAACGCAACTACTCACAAATCATATTCATGTTCATAATCAGAGGGGTATTAATATGCATAAAGGATCTGAACATATGATCTTCCACCAAGTAAACCAACTAGCATCAACTACAAGGAGTAATCAACATTACTAGCAACCCACATGTACCAATCTGAGATTTTGAGACAAAGATTGGATACAAGAGATGAACTAGGGTTTGAGATGAGATGGTGCTGGTGAAGATGTTGATGGAGATTGACCCCCTCCCGATGAGAGGATCGATGGTGATGATGATGGTGATGATTTCCCCCTCCCAGAGTGATGTTTCTCCGGCAAGAGCCCTAGATTGGTTCCGCCAAGGTTTCGCCTTGTGGCGGCGGAGTTTCGTCCCATGAGCTTGCTTATGATTTTTTCCAGGGCGAAAGACTTCATATAGCCAAAGATGGGCACCGGAGGCCTGCCAGGGGGCCCACGAGGCAGGGGGCGCGCCCCCACCCTCGTGGATGGTGGGTGGCCCCCCCTCTGGTGCTTCCTTCACCGAATATTTTATATATATTCTAAAACTGACTTCTATGAAGTTTTAGGACTTTTGGAGTTGTGCAGAATAGGTCTCTAATATTTGCTCATTTTCCAGCCAGAATTCCAGCTGCCAACATTCTCCCTCTTCATGTAAACCTTGTAAAATAAGAGAGAATAGGCATAATTATTGTGACATAATGTGTAATAACAGCCCATGATGCAATAAATATCGACATAAAAGCATGATGCAAAATGGACGTATCACTCATCGGATATCCCAATACTACTCTAGCGTCAGTGAACGTTAAGCGTGCGACCCTGCGGGTTCGGAAATTATGTAGTCATGACCGAGACACCTCTCCGGTCAATAACTAATAGCGGGACCTGGATGCCCATATTGATTCCTACATATTCCACACAGATCTTTTATCGGTTGAACCTTTATGACAACATACATGATTCCCTTTGTCTGTCGGTATGTTACTTGCCCGAGATTCGATCATCAGAATCTCTATACCTAGTTCAATATCATTACCGGCAAGTCTCTTTACTTATTCCGTAATACATCATCTTACAACTAACTCCTTAGTCACTTCGCTTGCAAGCTTCTTGTGATGTGTATTACCGAGAGGGCCTAGAGATACCTCTCCGATACACGGAGTGACAAATCCCAATCTCGATCCACGCCAACTCAACAGACACCTTCGGAGATACCTTTAGAGCATCTTTATGATCACCCAGTTACGTTGTGACGTTTGATAGCACACAAGGCATTCCTCCGGTCTCTGGGGGTTGCATGATCTCATGGTCGAAGGAACATGTATTTAACATTAAGAAAGCACTAGCAATAAATTGAACGATCATATGCTAAGCTAACGGATGGGTCTTGTCCATCACATCATTCTCCTAATGATTTGATCCCGTTATCAAATGACAACTCATATCTATGGTTAGGAAACCTTAACCATCTTTGATCAAGGAACTAGTCTAGTAGAGGCTTACTAGGGATTGTATTTGTTTATGTATCCACACATGTAATTAAGTTTCCGGTCAATACAATTCTAGCATGAATAATAAACCTTTATCATGATTTAGGAAATATAATAATAACCATTTTATTATTGCCTCTAGGGCATATTTCCATCATGGTTAGCTCCTCCTTGGTCAACCCATCCCTCTTCCTTTTCCTATCGAGCACAGGAACATGATCACCAGCCTTTTCAGGAACATCAACGTTGATGGTGTCTGACTCCCAGGTGTCTGGCTACTCGAGCATAAGCGAACCGAGCGATTGGCCAGAGCCCATGACATGCTTGCTTGTATCCCATACAAGAAGATCTGTTGCATCTGCGTATAGTTCTGATGGGAGTGTTGAGGAACTCATCATTGTTAGGGTGGTCCTAACACAGAAACAAAGCATTGTTAGTGATGTTAGTTGTGATGGTCACGATCAATATGGTAAACTAGTGCATAAAGTGGTATATTTGATCTAACCATGGTGTGGCCTTGGTAGTGCTCAGACTCCAACAAAATCGTTAAGGTGTCCTGATCCCATTGTGTGCCGCTGAGGTCTCTCAGCTTGGTCATTGGATACACTTGGCTCTCCACTTCTTGAGGTGGTTGAACACCTGGGTTGAGGTCACCTCTTGGCCACATAAATTGAAGATCCGCTTTGCAAAATTTTTCAGGTGCACCTCCTTGAAACCCTTGTCAGTCCTCACCCCACTGGATATGATCTCACACATCTTGTTAAGCAGGAAGGTGGACAAGAAATTTTACCACTTCATTGTGTTACCCCTCCTAGAGACCTCCTTTCCAGCCTTGACGGTTGCCTTATGTGCGGCAATAGTTGCAGCATTAGGCATGGCCATCACAAATGTTGGCTGAACAGGCACCTCGAACACCTTTGAATCCCGAGGCACCTCCTCAGGTTGGAAGTCCTTGTCATAGGACAACATGCACTGATCCAATAGAACAATGGCTTGACTAAAGTCTTGGGTGCTCATGTCCTATAATGGTTAGGATCAGTACTAGTGTGACACAACACTATACATAGATCATATATGTCCATGTGTGGATGTGGTATGATCATCACTGGCCAAGTTCAAAGCACAATTCATACCACAGACATACAAGAGTGCTACCAATGAGTTCCAAGCATATAAACTCGACCACCACAGCTACATATCAACCATACTAGCATCCTACCACACTACACATGCTCAAACTTACACGACATAACCAGATCTACGATAGTATCATCAGAGCCGAAATAAAAAAACATCATGAAATCGGACTACCAAACCCAACTGTTCTAGCAATCCATCACCAGTATCTACCACAACGTTACATGGTCACAGATCGACACTCTGTAATGCTACTAGTGCTCATAGATCTATCCCTAGCAGATGCTCACAGATAAAAGCTATGACGAGGGGGGAAGGGTTGACAGAACTTATAGCCAGCGGGGAGCAGGCTGTTGACGCGGAAGTCGTCGGAGAAGATAGCCCGCTTACCTATCGGTTGTCGACGAAATCGCCCGGGATGGAGAGCGCGCAAGGGAAATTGGCGGTTAACCGACGAGGCTAAATAGGGTGTCCAATTAGGCAGGAGGTGACCCAATTCCTGCCGTAGCTTTTTCCATGCAAGAGCTCGCGCCATCCCCTCCTCACATCAGCACGGCGCGGCATGCCTCTCCTCTGCATGTCGCGAGCCTGGCAAGGAGAAAACAGTCGATTCAGCCGTTCCCGTTAGGCCTAACTGAGCGCTGATTTAAGGTCCATGCGATGCGTGCCAAACAATGAAAGCAAACAACCAAACGAGTCAAATTTATATCTAACGGGCCTGATCAAGACTTGTGCAAGTAACTAAACGCATCCTAATGTTTGAGAAAATTCTAGGGCCCTGATAACGCCAACACGTGTGGCATACTAGACATCCATCCACACCGTGTGTGGCATGAGCAGGAGGCAGCCCACATGGGCTGTGTGGGGCGAACATTAGAATTGCTCACACGTGTGGGCGCAGCTACTTCATGCCACACGCCCAACAAGTACTACTCATTCCCATCGCGCACGTGTGGCACGAAGCAAATATGCCCACACGTCCTGGCGCAGCTACGTTAGGTACCCCGCGGGATGACGATTTAGTTGCCATCCGGGATGACAGATGTAGTTATCCGAGATGACAATATAGCTGTAAAAGCATGACAACTCTCTGTGTTTTGGTTAATTATAGTTGCCATGTCTATTTTATGGTAGTTGCCGTATGTGATTAACTACTTGCCACATATGGTCAAACAATAGTTGTCATATATGTTTATCTAGTTGCCACGTGTGGTTCAACCAATTACAGTTGTCATGTGTGTTTATCTGGTTACCACGTACGAGCAACTGCAGTTGCCGTCTAGCAACGAATCATAGTTGCCATGTGTGTTTACCAGTTGCCACGTACGCGCAACTACAATTGCCATCCAACAACGTACGAGTGTCATGTGGGCGAACAGCAGTTCGCCCACATGCGCGTGAACTAGGTGATGGCTGCGTGGGCAGAAACTAGTTCACCCACACAGCGCAGCTGGCAAACTGCGTGCTGCGGGACGTGTGGACAAAATCTCCAACACCTACATACACGATGACACCCATGTAGCACTCAGATTCTAACAGATTTCTTTAGGATTCGTACAAAACAGAATCGACATGGATCAAAGCGTATGAACGATGTGTAAACATGTCACACGTGTGAGCGTTATTATTTGGAAAATTCTAACAAAATCCTAAGACCTCCTTTGATTTCGAGGAATTTCATAGAAATTTTAGAAAATATGATTTTTATAGGATTTTTTCCTTTATATCCCTTTGGTTTCTAGAAATAGATTTCTATTCCTACATAGGATTGGTTCCTATCCTCCACATTTCATAGAAAAGTAAAAATGAGTCTAGACTCAATGAAAAAATTCTTTTGATGTCAAACAAATGACATCTCATTTTCTATTCATACTTATATAATTTAAGATACATGTCATCTCATTTTTTATAAAATTTCTATTCGTATGATAATCCTATCCTACGAAGAGACCTAAGGTTTGGGAAGGAACACAGCCCCGCAGTTTGCCCGTTGCAGCGGCACAGCACCGCGGCGGAGTCGCGTGCGTGCGTCCTGCCACTTCCCCACAAGGGAAAACCGGACAGGTTTGACCCCCACACCACTACTGCCCAACCTCCCCACACCTCGAAGCCGCACCCAGACGCGCAACGCATTTCCTCCCTCTCCCCCTTCCCCTCCCCCCTCGCTTGCCAGAAGAAGCCCGAGAGACCCCCGAAGAGAACCCTCCAGATGCAGCCGGCCGCCGCCGAGATGCAGCCGCCCGTCGGCTCCCCCACCGCCGCTCCCCAATCCGAGGTCCAGCACCCGCTGTCTACCCCTGATCCTTCCTCTCCTCCCGCTCCCGCACCGGCGCCGGACCCGGCCCCGGCCCCCGAGGCGGCTGATCCGCCCTCGTCCGCGCCCGCCCTGGCGCCGGTGCAGCTGCAGCCGCAGCAGCATCCCAAGACCGTCACGTGGAGCGAGAAGCTCACGTCCGAGTCGCCCACCTACGTGCCGGCCGCCGCCGCCGCGGAGTCCAGCCAGTACGTCTCCCGCGGGCCCGCCGCCTCCTCCTCCAAGGGTAACCACCCGCTGATCCGGCCTCCGCCACGCTCGGTTTAGCACTTCTCGGTCCTGATCCCCGTTTTCGGTGTCGGTGTGCCGCAGGCGCGGTGGAGGCGATGAAGGACACGCTGTCGAGGTGGGGGAAGTCCATGGCGGAGACCACCAGCATGGTCGAGAGCCTCAGCCGCGACACGTGGCAGCACTGTGAGATCTCACCCCCCCTACGTTTCCTTAGGGAATATACTTTACTTTGTTCTTCGTTTGTTTGTGAGATTCATTTCTTGAGGGGCGGGGCTGGGTGCCATGGGCCAAGGTTCTAGGCTTTTCGTAGCTTTTTAAGGATGGAAGAAATGATGAGTACCGAATATAAAGTTGTAAAGTAAAACCCCAGGAGATTCCTTCGCGTAGTTGTGGGGATTGGAATAGCTGGTGGAGAAGGATGAGTATCTTTGTCATGAGAAAAGAAAGTACCTAAGGGCCTCTTTGATTCTCAGGATTCTCAAAACGCAGGAATAGGAAAAATGTAGGAATACAGTGTCCTGTCCTCTTGTATCCTATGGGATTTGGAGAAGTGTTTGATAGCACAAGAAAAGCAAAGGAATTCTACAAAGTTTGAGTGGATGAAAAGTTTCCTCCAAAATGTAGTATAAATGAATCCTATGGAAAAAATCCTAAGGATTTCAATCCTACAAATCAAACGACCATCACAGGAAAAAATCCTAAGGATCCAAATCCTGTAAAAATCCTATGCATTTCCTTTGTATCAAAGGAGCCCTATTGGGTGTAGTTTTACATGCCGCACGTGCTTGTGACCAATTTCCCCAAAACTTATAAATTCTGCTGACAAACTTCATCAGAGTTCTCAGATAGTTCAGTATTTGTTTCCTAGGAATAATCCATAGAAAATTTCCAGTATATAGCATACTTAATCGTTTCAAACAAGCATATGCATATAGTCGCAGCGTACTTAATCAGAGTTCTCAGATAGTTCAGTGTTTGTTTCCTAGGAGTAGTTAATATCCATATAAAATTTCCAGTATATAGAATAATTAATCGTTTCATACTTATGGAGATAGCATACTTAATTGTTCATGTAAAGCTATTTTTTGCGTGTTTCTTCTTTATATCAAGTTCCCTCACATGTCTGAACTTTGTGATGTTTCTACTGATGGAATAGTCGCATCGGCATTAAGTATAAGAGATTTAACCAATGAATTCTTCATTTCAAATGAGCATATGCATATAGGTTGTCCTTCCTGTAAATCAGCACACATTCCTTGGGAAGAATGGAAACCACTTAAGGAGAAACATGCCATATTAACATTAGATTTGCTCCCACCTTTTAGATGCCAACCTTCTTGAGGGGCTTAGGGTTAAACACCTAGCTCTGTAGAGCCAGCAATAGATTTTGCATGTTAATTTATTTTGTACCAGCAGACTAATAAGAAGGGAGAAAGTGAAACTTGTAGCTGTACTGGTGGCCTTCTTAATCTTTTGAATAATTCAATAACCATAATGAATTTCCAGTATGTAGTATGCTTAGTCATTTATGCAGAGGAAAAACTAGTGATTGGACGTTTCTCCTATTTATCCAGTTTACGAAGAGCAGCGCTAACTTACTAGAGATCAACTACTCGATTCACCTATACAAATCAGCATCTGCATGTGTAGCTTGTTGTTATACGCAATTAGCACGGGTTCCTTTGGACAAATAGAGATTACTTAATGAGAATCTGTGACATGTGGACAATAACATCAGATCTGCACTTACCTTTAGGTAATAACCTTCCAGTTAGGGGCTTAGGGGTAATCATCTAGCTCCAGTCCAGAGAATCAGTGATACATTTTAAATGCCCATTTGTTATGGAAATAGCAAACTTTCTCTACATGAATATATTTCAAACAGAAGATTCAAGACTTCATACAGTTGGGTGCACATTTGTCGCATCAGCCACAGTATATTCTATGTTTGATTATGCTTCCAACTGAAGATGAGGATCCCACAATCATTGCATCTTGAATAACCTCCTAATGAAGTTTTTTGAGATCGTTAACTTGACATATAGAATGACAAAGTTTTGGTACTGTGTAGATACTAAGTTAAGAATCTCTCTTCATCTCTTGCCTTCTGTAACATGTCCAATCCAATGTTCTGCATGATCTTGTATTCACCAAGGAATATACGCATGTGTTGGACTGGCAGAACTACAGTTGATATGATGAGTTTAATACTCCCTGCGCAAAGAAATATAAGAGCGTTTAGATCTAGATCTAGTGATCTAAACGCTCTTATATATCTTTACAGAGGGAGTAATTAATACCTTCTACACTCGCTGTTAACATGGTATGCTGTATGTCTGATAGTACAACCTTTTTCTCTCAAACAGTCAAGACAGGGCCTAGTTTTACTGAGGCTGCTATGGGACGGCTTGCTCAAGGAACAAAGGTCTTAGCGGAAGGTGGCTATGAAAAAATATTTAAACAGACGTTCGAGATTCTGCCGGATGAGCAGCTGAAAATGTCCTACGCGTGCTATCTATCAACATCTGCTGGTCCTGTCATGGGAGTTATGTACATTTCTACAGCTAAAATTGCATTCTGCAGTGACAATCCTCTTTCTTACAAGGCGGGAAATAAAACAGAATGGAGTTACTACAAGGTACGGGTTATTCACTTCTTCGTAACATCTGTCTAGGTCTGTATTTTGTATTTCATGTAGTGTTTATCGTATGAATGGTAAAAGTGTTATTGGTTCAGAGGTAATGGTAGTTAGTGATCTTTGAATTTTTATGTGTTAAGGAAAATAGAAGGAAAAAGTGGGCACTTCAGCGATGATGCTTGTTTCACACATTGCTAGCTCCATCCAGTTTATATCTTAATTGTTATATGTTTAATGCATATCCTTGGTACTAAATTGCTGTTCTCCTTTCCAAAAAAAAAACAGGTGGTCATTCCTCTTCATCAGCTAAGAACAGCCAATCCTTCAGTGAGCAAAGTAAATCCTGCAGAAAAGTACATTCAGGTTGTCTCGGTTGAAGGGCATGAGTTCTGGTTCATGGGTTTCCTGATGTACGACAAGGCCGTGTCCAGCCTGCAAGAAGCCCTTGACGGTGCTCGTGAGTTGCAACCATAGGTAGATATCAGAGGGAAGTTTCAGTTACTTCAGCCTGTAACATCCCCAGGGGTATCGCCGGTTCTCCACCCGATGTCTTCCGCTCTGAGCGTCTCCTGTTTAAGACATATCCTTCATGCTGTGCCCCTTGGAGCTTTCGGTTCGGTACACTCACGAGCTTGTATACGTGTTTGAAGTGTTTGTTCTTGTTCATTGCGTACCCCGTGTTGTAATGATGATGACATATATGGGAAAAACATCGGAGCTGTCCATTTTAAATGCCTTCTGTTATCAATTTTTAACTGTGACAGTGTAGGGTGTTTACTGGTACTCTGGTACGCACCCAGGTCAGGGCATGCTTGGGCTGAACTGAGCTAAGATGACAATTCTGAAGGAAATTTGCAACTCGGGTAGTTGGTGTCTTTTCTTTCTTTTGGGAGATCCGGGATAGTTGGATGAAGCTTTTGGTTCATGTCCCTAAAAAAAGCTTTTGGTTCATGCAGCACGCAGAAGATTCTCCAAGCACATAAGACCATCTCCGGTTGGACAGTCCGAACACTGTTCAAACAAAAAACATACTACCTCCAATGAAGACCCTCAAATCCTGAGTTGGGACGTACATATGAACCTGTTAAAAAATGTGTTTTAAACCTGTTTTAAAATGTCAAAAATATTGAAACAAATTTCCATGCATACATCTTTGCAATATGTGTGCGTAGTACAAAGTTTCGTGAAAAAATCTCTTGTTTTGCCTCCGAAAAAAGATGAATTTTAGTGCTTTTAAATAGCGTCTTTTTTGCACAGGCCAAAGAAAAAATAGTTTTCTTTCACGGATACGCAGGATGCGTATCATTTTGTTGATAGAGGAGTGAATGAAAATACATGGTAGCAACCGTCATAGAGCATACATACACTAGAAGACGCTTACGAGGGTGCTGGTGAGCATCGATAGAGTGAGTTGCTCCGCCCCAGGTACAGGGGGATGAGGTTACATATATGATGTTGCTAAGCGAAAATGCCTTTTGGAGCTCGGCCTTCATGGAGGCCAGTTTTTGAAAAACACAAAATTCATGAAAAATCATATTTATACAATTCAAAGGCCTCTAGCTTCCTCCTGTATAGTGTGCAACAGGTGGGTATGGGTTAGTGTCAGACCATCGAAGATGCAGGCGTTGCGCTGCTTCCAAATCATCCAAGCAATGAGAGCAATAAGGGATCCTAATCCTTTGCGATGGCTCGTCAGGATGCATGAAGAGTCGAGGACCACCACTAGAAGAGATCGACCGTACCGTCGGGAGGCTGGACGGTGAGTTGGCACCAGTGAAATATGGCATGCCAGACGGAGCGGAAGACGACGCAACCGACGAGGAGATGGCGCATGGTCTCGTCCTCTTGGTCGCACAGGATGCACCAGAGTGCGGCAGCCCATGGCGGGCGAGACGGGCAACGGTCCAGCATCGGTCGAAGCCAGCTAGACACAAAAAAAGCTTGAAAGCTAGCGGTCTAGGAAAAAAGTAGTTTTCCCTGAAACTTTCTACGCGCACATAGAATATGAAGATGTATGCGTGATTTTTTCCTTAATTTTTTTAACATTTAAAAGTGAGTTTTCTGAACTGGGTTCATATGTCCACGGTTCATCCATGTAGTTTCCCCTTAATCCATCGGTTTGTTTGTTCTGTTATGTTCTCAAACCCAATCTATGGGATGATACTTCGGTGTCTTAAGACACCTACCTGTGTGTCTATAACATATGGGTCCAACAGGTGGCTGGCCCACATGTCAATGACCCAAAGGCAGGTGCCTTTAAGGCACCGAAGCTGTGTCACAATCTATGTATCTAGAGGGAATGGAGTAGAGGTGTCTGGACATGACCAGACAGTCTGTCATGTTGTACCCGGTTCATCTCGAACCACATTCGCTCTTCCTTTTTCTACTTCTCCTCTCTCTCCAACTTAAGGTTTTAATTCCTTTAAAAAACTTTTAAATTGAGGAATGACCCATGAATCAGTTACGCCAACGATTTGCAAATGGGCCCGACTATGTCACATCTAGATGTGAGATAATACCTCACATCTAATTATAACATCATCCCATATTAGCAAATAAAATACAGCCCCATCATTCTATTGTTCGTTTTGTTTTGTTTTGTTTTGTTTTGTTGCTGTTTTTGTTTTTTTCACCCACGGCAGCCAGCCAGAACGGTGGGAGCTTCTTCCACTATGCCGGCCCAGTGTCAAACTGACAACGAACAGTGCAAAAATCCCCAGAAAATATATATTGTGGCATGCGCACTTGATCCACCCCGTGCTAGAGGGCAACAACATTGTTCATTACAGACGAACCAACCTGTGGTTGGATGGTTAGAGGGACTATGGTATCCCCAGCCCATCAGCATTCAAGTTCTGGTTCGTAAATTTCAAGATTATATGTCGGCTCAGTCTTTCAAAGGTGCTCATAGGGGTAGTGTGTGTACGTTCATAGAAATGAGTGTATGCGCGTGTATATGAGCGCTTGCGTCTGTATTGTGTTAAAAAAATATTGTTTATTACAGAGTGCTACAACACCATGCTTTTTGGTCAGTGCGGGAGCTACACCCACCCCGATGGCAATACCACTGTTCTATTTGAAC
The DNA here is from genome assembly GCF_003073215.2 of Triticum urartu. NCBI lineage: Eukaryota > Viridiplantae > Streptophyta > Magnoliopsida > Poales > Poaceae > Triticum > Triticum urartu. Next base: position 133,182,599 of record NC_053028.1, read on the forward strand.
GTAAAAAAAATGTGAAAGATGGGGTTGCAACTAAAAATGAGAAATCAGGGCAATGTTCGAAAACTAAAAAAAATCTAGATTTTTTTAAATGTGAACATTTTTTTAAGTGGTGAACACATTTTTAGAAAACACACATTTTTTAAATTTCCAGAATATTTTTCAAATTCGTGAAGAAACTAGCCTTATATACAAAAGGATAAGACTCAAAATGGTGTATCTCATTTGTATGCAACTATGAGATTTCGAAGAAAGGTGGGGAACTAGCTCAATGCTTTGGGAACCAAAAATCATATAAATTGTGGTGTTTTCTCAAAAAAAAAACATGAAAACTTGGGTCCCTCCGACTCTGTTGCATATCTTTCAAAAACCAAAATGGGTCAAAGATGGGGTTGCAATTGGGACATTTGAAAAATGGGTAGGCCCAAGAAAGAAAAAATAAACAATGTTGAGCAGCTAAAAAGAGACAAAAAAGGTGGATAAGTAACTGTCATTGTCGGGGCTCACATTTTGCGTGGTGAAGATGGAATTGTATCTCGCATAAAAATTGGTCGTTCACGCCAGTTACAGGTTGATGTGAACTTGTAGTTGCGGAAAAAAAACTTTGAGCCCAATGGCAAGTCGGTGGTGGACTTGCAATTGGGCGAAGAAAAATAAGTATGAACTACTCGCAAAAACGAGGGTGAGCTTGTACTAAGGCTACAAAAAAGCTAAAAAATGTTCCCATTGCAAGTAGAGGGTGGACTAGCAGCTAGGAGATTAGAACAAAAAAAGGGTGGTGCTACTTGTAAGCCGAGGGCGCACTTGCAAACTTAGGCGATAACAAAAATTCGGTACAATTTGCGAGCTGAGGGTGTACTTGCAACTGGGATCAAAACAAACTATGAGCCCAGTTGCGAGTCAATGGACTTGCAACTTAGAAAAATACAAAAAAACTACGATACTAGTTGTGAGTCGAGAATGAACTTATAGCTGGGACAAATACGACCCTAATTGCGAGTCAAGAGCGGACTTGCCATGTGACGCCCCAAGACCGACGCTCCAGAAGACTTCCAACTATTCCGAGTTTCATCATGTGATTTGTTTGTTTGTGCATTGCATCATGTCATCATGTATCATATCATTATTTTTTTTGCAACTCAACTAAATAAATCGTATGGATTTTCGGTCCATTTAAATCGAGGGATATTCACAATGGTGATTTCTCTTTAGAACATATACTCCCAATATTATTAGGGAGCTATAATAAATATTCCATTCTTATGGATTCAACCAAAACACACTTGCATCTTTCTCTTGCCACCAAATCCCTCATCTAATTGAAACCCAATCACTAGCTTCTTTCTTTCAATTTGCCCATTCATTGCAAGTGGCATTTTTCTGTCACATAAAAATATTCATTCTTTTCCTATAATTATTGAACCATGCCACTTACCTCTCTGCCAAATCTCATCTATTTCTGAATTGTTTTGGTTGGGTTAAAAAATGCATCAAGTTTGAATTAATTCAAACTTGGGTTATTTTTCTACCTCTAAAAAATTTTGCCAAAGCATTTTATTCAAATATCTCAGAAACCCAGGATCCCAGGGATAATCTTATATACTCCATACTCTTCTCCTTACCCCCCTGATCTTTTCTTGTCACTTCTGGTTATTTTTTAAACAGAAAATGAGAAATATGAGGGAGAGAGAGAGCACAACCTTGCAGCCAGGCCTCTGGCCACTTGGGCCTCCTAGCAGGCCGGCCCACCTAAACCCTTCCTAACCCTAGCCCCCCACGCTCGATCGCTCGCTCCCTCATCCTCCTTGCAGCGCCGCCAGCCTCCCCTGTCTCATCCTCCCGATCCCCTCACCCTCTCCCTCTCGTCCTCTCCCTTTCACCGCCACCCAGAGAGAGAGAGAGAGAGAGAGAGGAGCGAGACCCCCTGTCACCGAGCGCCCGAAGAGAGGAGCTCCTTGAGCATTGGCCGCGCACAACAGCCTCCCCCTCGTGACACTGTTGTCGCTCTTTCCTTGCCCTGTGTCCCCCTCGCACCCAGCTCCCTCCTCTCCTCTCGATCCCCATCTTCCCCTGTGCGCCGCCGCCACCCACAACCATCGTCCCCATCGCGCGCCAGTGCCCGACCTCCTCCTCGCTCCCATGGCGTTGCCACCCACACCCGCCGCCGGCGCCCTGCAGCTCCCGTCGCCGCTCTGCTCTGTTCGTGGTCATCTCCGACAGATCCGATGCGGCCCCGTGTCTTCGGCCTCGTCCTCGCCTCCATGGCCACCACGCCCCACCTCGCCGCCTTCGCCTCGCCAAGCTCGCTGGCAGCCGCGAGCTCGCATGTCCCCGCTGTCGGTGTCAAAACCGGCGGATCTCGAGTAGGGGGTCCCGAACTATGCGTCTAGGCCGGATGGTAACAGGAGGCAGGGAACACGATGTTTTACCCAGGTTCGGGCCCTCTTGATGGAGGTAAAACCCTACGTCCTGCTTGATTAATATTGATGATATGGGTAGTACAAGAGTTGATCTACCACGAGATCAAGGAGGCTAAACCCTAGAAGCTAGCCTATGGTATGATTGTTGATGTGTATATCTGATCTATCGACTAGCCTGGCCCTGGTTTATATAATGCACCAGAGGCCTAGGTTAACAAGAGTCCTAGCCGAATACGCCGGTGGGGAGAAGTCCTTGTCTTGATCGCCAAGTCTTGTGGAATCTTCCTTGTATGCGACAGTTATCCGAACTGGCCCATGAGTTTACGGCCACAGGGGTCCTCGGCCCAATCTAATAGATCGGGAGACGACGTGGTGAGTACCCCCTAGTCCAGGACACCGTCAGTAGCCCCCTGAACCGGTCTTCAAGTTAGGGACGCTCCTCGATTCTTCCGAACTATTCTTCGTCTTCGGTTGCCGGTCTTGAAAACTGGTTCAACAAATCTTCTTTATCTTCGATCTTGAGGATCGCCGAAATGCATTCGACGAGTTTACACGTCGGGTATCCGAGGAGCCCCTTTAAGTTTCCGGCCTTTATCAATGCCTTGTTTATTTTTATGCCACACCTCGGGTTTGAAGTTGTTCCCGGGAGGCAGGGTCCTCTTGCGTCCGAGCTCCAACGCCGGACTGCATTCGAGGTATCTTTTGCAGCCGAGCACCAACGCCGGACCGCTTCCCAGCTCTAGCGCCGGAATGTATCCGAGCTCCAACGCCGGACTATGTATCCGATCTCCAACGCCGGACTGTATATCCGAGCTCCAACGCCGAAATATATCCGAGCTCCAACGCCGGACTATGTCCAGGCTCCAATGCCGGACTATATCTGAGGTGTCATATCACCTTGGTTCAAAAAAGTTGAAGGAGTTTAGCCGAGCTTAATGCCGGAAATGCCCTCTATGGAGCCAGCCACTAGCGCCCGAGCTTTATGCCGGACTGCTTCCGAGGTGGTGCACCACCCCGACTATGGGCCGATTTTTTGTCAATATTTTTTATTGGTGCAATTTATTCTCTGCCGAGATATATAGCCAGTAGCCCTCAAGGTGTGTATCGGTCTAAAACCCGAGATGCACATGAAGGATGACATAAGACCACTGATCCCAGTAGCCGCTGAGACTCAGGTTGATTTGCAAAATCGGCCTGAGGATCAAGTCCTAGCTCGGCAGAATACTTCGGGACACAAAAGCGGCGTGCTCAGTCCTCAAGACTCAGGTTGGGTGCGGCCGACCAACCTGAGGATCAAAATCTCCTCGGAAACTATATTGCACATAAAATTTTCTGCATTGGACAAGAAATGCTGTAGCCCCCGAGACACTGGTCGGGTGGCAACACCAGATCAGGGGATCGATGTGCCCCTTTAATATTTGTAAATAATAAGCCCGAAGCCCAGTAGCCCCCGAGCCTTAATGCGGGCACGGGTTGCCGAATTAAGGATCAATATCCATAGTAAAATCATAAATTATGTGTAATGACTCTATGTATCCAAGTACTTTACGTCATTAATGCTCGGATCCGCATTGTACAAAACTTTGTTGACCGGCCATCGGCTTCCACCTCCTCGGCCAGTAGCTGAGGAGTGTTTGTCCTACTTTATAAAGCCTTTATGATGGCAAAGATTTACGACAAAAAGGCAATCTGGCCACACGGTTTTATAAACAAAGGTACGCAGAGAGATATGTTATATTACTGTTTAACAGAAGAAATGTATTCCAAAGAAAATAGTCCCGCTATCAGTTCCTTTCTTTGGGTTGTCATGATAAGCATGATCATGAAACCTCAGCTCGAATGTAAGAGCAAAATATTGAGGATTTAGTTTGGGAGGCCAGTTAATAGCCCCCGGTAGTGTTTGGCGACAGTCGAGGTCAAGCCGTAAACACTTCGGCCAATGTTATGAATGGCCCGTCATAGTCATCGGATCGCTGACCAGTTTACGCTTATTGTGACAGTCAGTTTTCGGCTTTCTCCACTAAGGTGCTTAACCATGTGAGCTGGAAGCACAATCGCAGTGGTTCTCCCTTTGCATGCCTAGCCGAACAAAACGGAACGTAGGAAGCAAGTGCAGGAGCCGGGCAACCCAACTATTGACCGAAGACACAATTCGAAACCGATGCATATATAGCAATATCTGAGAATGTTTTGCCGAATCCCTAAAGGTGTCCGGCGGTGCACTGCGAGACTAATGCTGGAAAAGCACAAATAGTTTAAAAGTGCCAAAAAGCTTGGAAAACCAAGAAACGTCAGTAAAAACATGACGTTCGAACAATATCAAGTGTTCGGTGCCAATCCGAAAGTTGGTCTTAGAAAAAAGAAGTGCTTCTGTCGTGCTTTAACATGATACATCCTATCTCAAGACTTCGAGCGGGTCAGCCTATGGCTTCAACCTCCTATCCCGAGGGCGGAGTACTTCTCATCAGGCCAGTTTAGCAAACTAAACTCTAGCGGCTTTGAGAGAGAAATTAGGCTCCCCGGCTAGTGACCGCACACTCGTGTCGAAAAAAGGAGTGATAAATAATAATAAAACTTTGCAACGACTAAGAAGAAGAACACTTATTATAAAATGGCTCAAATAAACTTAAGAGCCCCCAAGTGACTTGGGTAGAAGAATGATTGCATGTACCAAAGTACTTATATCATATCTATGTTCAACCGAACTTTAAACGCGTCTTAACTGACCGTCAGCTTCTCCCTCTTCGGTCAAGGACCGAAAAGTGTTATGTACTCCATCGGTCGAGAATATCGACGGTGTTTCCAATAACCAGGCAATCAGGACATAAGGCTGTAACAGACAAAGTGCACTCAGGGAACTTATGCTATATTACCGTGAAGTGTAAGAAGCATCTTCAAAGAAAATAGTACCCCCACCGATACCTTTCTTCGGTTCTCATTGTTATTACGAGACTTGTGCAATAGATTTTTTGTACTCATGAGTTCCGTTGTGTGCCGACCATCATTGAATAACTATAAGAGCGCTAGCTTTCGGCTTCACCCAGTCTGAGGTCCAGCTCGGGTGACCCGATCGTGACAATCGCAGAGGTGCTCCCTTTACTCCCTAGCCGAACAATCGGGAACGTAGGGGTAAACACAGGAGCGAGGCAACCCAGCTTGCAAATCGCTTAAGTCAATGTGGTGCATATTATGGCGTAATACACGAACAAGGAACGAAGCCGTACAAGTATAATCATATGCAACAGGAAAAGCTTCATAAAGGAAGCCCCCAAGTGAACGGGGTATTTGAATTTATGCGTCACAAACAAAGTCTGGACAAGGAAAATTTTTTACAAGCAACTTTTTTTTCAAAAAAGTATAATGCTTGGTCGAACCGAACACAAATTAGAAATTAAAGCTTTGAGCATGAAAGCGACTTAGCTGGTTAATGTGTTCGGTATTGATGACGCGGTCCGAGCTTGATGCGGGGCAAGGTTCCATCCCTCAAGCCGGTCCCGAGGTGGCGGAGCGGAGAGCTTGACACGCTGAAGTGGTGACATAGCACGATCAATGCAGACCGGCAGAGTGACGCCGAAGTCCTCAGATCATTTTCCTGTGCACAAAAAATAGTGCAAACCGGAGATAATAGTAATAATGATAATTAAAAAAAAATCGTTGCATAATAAATAATTTATGCAAAGTGAGTAATAAGAGAAATATGGCCTGATGCCGAAGTCAAGTCGATGCAGGGCGTCGGCGTGATGCGGTAAAGGCGTGGCAAAGCCTGAATTCGCAGGTCGGTCCGAGCTCCGAGTGCGGCGTTCGCCGGACTATGTACGGAAACTGACCGAACCACCATGCGACTGTCGTTAATGCAGCCACCATTTGATAGACCTGTGTACATATGAAGGACAAACCATAGTAATAATTCCTTGGGAAAAATGAACCCAAACAAGCAAAAAATACTGGGATTAATAGCACCTGGTTTATTTGTTGTAGCAATCCGAAGGAAGGTGATTCCTAAAATTGGGACCCGCTCCGCACACCCATTGCCTGATGGGCGATAAAACGACGGCATGGCAATGCTGGTAAAGGTTGACTCGCCGAGGCAAAGCCCTCGGCCCAGCTAACATGACGGAGCTGGTCGGCTAGTGACGCCGAAGTGTCCGGAGTAGGTTGATGAAGAGACGGCGAAGCCCCCGGTCCAGCCGAGATGTCGAAGCCTCGATGTCAGCCGATGAGTCGAAGTAGGTCGGCGTGATGGACACCATCTTGAAGAAGCAATAGTGCGGCCTTGTCGATGCAGGTCGTGACGTGGTCGATGCCGGCTTGATGAAGCGACCGTGCGGCGATGCCGGTATGCCCGCTCCGTGTAATCCATGGGGCGGCGATGTTGGTGATGATTTATCCTTCGCGATGCCGGGCTCTTGTTCGGCTTGCCGAGATGATGATCCGAAGAAGTTGAGCTCGGCTCAACAAAGTGACGCCGTGTCTAGCGTAGGTCGGCAGCCATGGAGTAATATTGCCGGACAGGTTTGACACCAGCATGATGTTGAAGATCATGTTCAAAAGATCTTACAGTTAGTGGGATGTGTTCGGGAACAAAACACAATACCCCATACAAAACTTCCTTCAAAAGGGATGTCCGAAATCCTGTTCATAAAAAAGATGAACTCGGGTCGGATTCGTTTTCGCGCAGAAAATAGATCCGAAAAGTGATGCACTAATCGGAAGGTTCCCGGAGTTTGGACGGTCAGATCGAGCCGAAATTTTGAGAGGTGGTAGATATAGGAATTCCGCAGCCGATCAACGGTTGGGTCTTCCAAAGGACGTCCGAGCTAGAAGCTGGACACCACGCCCTAAACTCATCCAAATTCCCGTCTAGATTTGACAGGGCTCCGGTATATCGTGGATTGCCAGAGATTCCTCCATCGGAACTCGACGAAATTTCCCAGGGTTGTTGTAGACTCAATTCCGCACAATTCCAACAAAGCGATCGTCAAAGCGATACTCGAGGTGGAGGTGGTGGCAGATACGAGTTCGCTGTCCAAAAAAACAGCACGGTCACTTGAGGGCAATGTTGGCGTTGAGCCCCCGAGCTCCATAGATGATTCCTCCGTGATCTTGATAGAGATCGGAGTTGATGTTTGATGAAGGCCCTCGTCCGGACATGGTGATCCGAACACGGGGCGCAATTCTTGGTCGAACCAAGGTGACCAGTCGAGCTGGTAACGAAGATGCCGAAGTCGCAGTTGATCTGCAGGCGAGCCATCGATCCTTTTGTTGATCACACAGCGGAATTCTCAATGAAAGCACCAATGTCGGTGTCAAAACCGGCGGATCTCGGGTAGGGGGTCCCGAACTGTGCGTCTAGGCCGAATGGTAACAGGAGGCAGGGAATACGATGTTTTACCCAGGTTCGGGCCCTCTTGATGGAGGTAAAACCTTACGTCCTGCTTGATTAATATTGATGATATGGATAGTACAAGAGTTGATCTACCACGAGATCAAGGAGGCTAAATCCTAGAAGCTAGCCTATGGTATGATTGTTGATGTGTATATCTGATCTATCGACTAGCCTGGCCCTGGTTTATATAATGCACCAGAGGCCTAGGTTAACAAGAGTCCTAGCCGAATACGCCGGTGGGGAGAAGTCCTTGTCTTGATCGCCAAGTCTTGTGGAATCTTCCTTGTATGCGGCAGTTGTCCGAACTGGCCCACGAGTATACGGCCACAGGGGTCCTCGGCCCAATCTAATAGATCGGGAGACGACGTGGTGAGTACCCCCTAGTCCAGGACACCGTCACCCGCCGTCCTTCTCCATCGCGTGCCTCTGATGTCTACTACACAACCTTCTTCTTGTAGACGTTGTTGGGCCTCCAAGTGCAGAGGTTGTAGGATAGTAGCAAATTTCCCTTAAGTGGATGACCTAAGGTTTATCAATCCGTAGGAGGCGTAGGATGAAGATGGTCTCTCTCAAGCAACCCTGCAACCAAATAACAAAGAGTCTCTTGTGTGCCCAACACACCTAATACAATGGTAAATTGTATAGGTGCATTAGTTCGGCGAAGAGATGGTGATACAAGTGGTATATGGATAGTAGATATAGGTTTTTGTAATCTGAAAATATAAAAACAGCAGTGTAACTAATGATAAAAGTGAGCACAAACGGTATTGCAATGCGTTGAAACAAGGCCTAGGGTTCATACTTTCACTAGTGCAAGTTCTCTCAACAATAATAACATAATTGGATCACATAACTATCCCTCAACATGCAACAAAGAGTCACACCAAAGTCACTAATAGCGGAGAACATACGAAGAGATTATGGTAGGGTACGAAACCACCTCAAAGTTATTCTTTCCAATCAATCCGTTGGGCTATTCCTATAAGTGTCACAAACAGCCCTAGAGTTCATACTAGAATAACACCTTAAGACACAAATCAACCAAAACCCTAATGTCACCTAGATACTCCAATGTCACCTCAAGTATCCGTGGGTATGTTTATACGATATGCGTCACACAATCTCAGATTCATCTATTCAACCAACACATAGAACCTCAAAGAGTGCCCCAAAGTTTCTACCGGAGAGTCAAGACGAAAACGTGTGCCAACCCCTATGAATAGGTTTGATGACCCACAAGTATAGGGGATCTATCGTAGTCCTTTTGATAAGTAAGAGTGTCGAACCCAACGAGGAGCAGAAGGAAATGATAAGCGGTTTCCAGCAAGGTATTCTCTGCAAGTACTGAAATAAGTGGTAACAGATAATTTTGTGATAAGATAATTGTAACGAGCAACAAGTAAAAAAAGTAAATAAGGTGCAGCAAGGTGGCCCAATCCTTTTTGCAGCAAAGGACAAGCCTGGACAAACTCTTATATGATGTAAAGCGCTCTCGAGGACACATGGGAATATCGTCAAGCTAGTTTTCATCACGCTCATATGATTCGCATTCGGTACTTTGATAATTTGGTATGTGGGTGGACCGGTGCTTGGGTGCTTCCCTTACATGGACAAACATCCCACTTATGATTAACCTCTATTGCAAGCATCTGCAAATACAACAAAAGTATTAAGGTAAACCTAACCATAGCATGAAACATATGGATCCAAATCAGCCCCTTACGAAGCAAAACATAAACTAGGGTTTAAGCTTCTGTCACTCTAGCAACCCATCATCTACTTATTACTTCCTAATGCCTTCCTCTAGGCCCAAACAATGGTGAAGTGTCATGTAGTCGACGTTCACATAACACCACTAGGGGAGAGACAACATACATCTCATCAAAATATCAAACGAATACCAAATTCACATGACTACTAATAGCAAGACTTCTCCCATGTCCTCAGGAACAAAAGTAACTACTCACAAAGCATAAACATGTTCATAATCAGAGGGGTATTAATATGCATATAGGATCTGAACATATGATCTTCCACCAATTAAACTAACTAGCATCAGCTACAAGGAGTAATTAACACTACTAGCAACCTACTAGCACCAATCCCGGACTTGGAGACAAGAATTGGATACAAGAGATGAACTAGGGTTTTGAGATGAGATGGTGCTGATGAAGATGTTGATGGAGATTGCCCTCTCCCGATGTGAGGAGCGTTGGTGATGACGATGGCGATGATTTCCCTCTGCGAGAGGGAAGTTTCCCCGGCAGAACAGCCCTGCCAGAACCCTAGATTGGTTCCGCCAAGGTTCCGCCTCGTGGCGGCGGAGTTTCGTCCAAGAAGATGGCTTATGATTTTTTCCCATCGAAAGAGTCCATATAGCAGAAGATGGTCACCGTAGGGCCACCAGGGGGCCCACAAGGTAGGGGGCGCGCCCCCCACCCTCATGGGCAGGGTGTGCCCCCTGGTGAAGTTCTTGCGCTCAATGTTTTTTATATATTTGGAAAACATTATCCGTGAAGTTTCAGGACTTTTGGAGCTGTGCAGAATAGGTCTCTAATATTTGCTCCTTTTCCAGCCAGAATCCCAACTGCCGGCATTCTCTCTCTTTATGTAAACCTTGTAAAATAAGAGAGAATATGCATAAGTATTGTGACATAATGTGTAATAACAGCCCATAATGCAATAAATATTGATATAAAAGCATGATGCAAAATGGACATATCAACTCCCCCAAGCTTAGACCTCGCTTGTCCTCAAGCGAAAAGCCGAAATCGAAAAATATGTCCACATGTTTAGAGAAGGTGTCGATAAAAATAAAATACGGACATGAGGGCATCATGATCATTCTTAGAACAACAACTTATATAATTCTTGTCATATGATTTCTTATGCTAGAGTAATAATTCAATCACAATATCAAGTATGAATCGTAAACTTCATTAAAAACTAACAAACTATAATCTTAGTCATTGAAGCAATCACAATTTATCATAACATAGGAAGGAGTCAATGTATAAGAGCTTTTCAGCAAGTCGACATACTCAACTATCATATAATCTTTCACAATTGCTGACACTCACACAATACTTATGGGTATGGGGTTTTAATCGTACACAGAGAAATATAGGGGCTTATAGTTTTTGCCTCCCAACGTTTTACCTCAAGGGTAATGTCAACAGTAATAGTTCATGAAAACCCACATCCAATTAGCCATATATACCAGGATCTTTCCAACATATTGTGCTTGCCAAAGGATAAAATGTAAAAAGGAAGGGTGAAGATCACCATGACTCTTATGAAATGTAGTAGATAAAAGTAAAAGATAGGCCTTCGCAGAGGGAAGCAGAGGTTGTCATGCGCTTTTGTGGGTAAATGCACAAAATCCCAGTCACGACGTTGTAAAACGACGGCCAGTGAATTGTAATACGACTCACTATAGGGCGAATTCGAGCTCGGTACCCGGGGATCCTCTAGAGTCGACCTGCAGGCATGCAAGCTTATTTCCACCACACCAATCAATCATACATATTTAGAGAGCAATTTTTATTGCTTGCACCGATGACAACTTACTTGATGGTTCTTACTCAATCCATAGGTAGGTATGGTGGACTCTCATGGCAAAACTGGTTTAAGGGTATTTGGAAGCACAAGTAGTATCTCTACTTGGTGCAATGAATTTGGCTAGCATGAGGGAGAATGGCAAGCTCAACATGTTGGAGGATCCAAGACAATATAATTTATCTCAGGTGTAAGAAAACATAACCCATTATGTTGTCTTCCTTGTCCAATGTAAACTCTTTAGCATGTCATATTTTAATGAGTGCTCACAATCATAAAAGATGTACAAGATAGTATATTTATATGTGAAGACCTCTCTTTCTTTATTACTTCCTATTAATTGCAACGATGACCAAAACTATGTTTGTCAACCCTCAATAACTTTTATTCATCATACTCTTTCTATGTGAGCTCATTACTCTCCATAAGACTCACATGATCTCTTTGTTTCTTTTTATTTCTTTCTCTTTTTTTCTTTTATTTGGGATCATGGCAAAAATAAGCAAGCCCTTGACTCAACACTAATCTTTATTATATAGCTCAAGGACTCGATTACATAGAAGGATAATAAAGCAAAACTCATGACTAGATCATACTAAGAACTTTTATTCTACTAGATCAAAATATTACCAAAAGGATCGAACTAAGAAAAACGGTAAAGATAAACGTGATGGTGATACGATACCGGGGCACTCCCCCAAGCTTGGCAGTTGCCAAGTGGAGTGCCCATACCCAGGTGATTATGTATCTCTTGTTGGTGAAGAAGGTGGAGTTGTTGATGATGGATAGTCGCACATCGAGCGTAGGAGGTCTTCTAGCTTGCGGATAATGCCCTTGAGTGCGATGATATGATCCTTCAACAAAATATTTTCACGTGTGAGATACTTATTTTGTATACGAGCCAACTCAATCATCTTGAAGGCGTCGATTTCTGTTGGGGTAAGAAGATTGTGATCCAGTTGAAGGGTGTCTTATGTTTCTAGAACTTGGTCCTCCATGGCCTTCTTGATCCCTTCATCCTTGTTGATCTCCATAGGTTCTTCTCTCTTCAGCTCTATCTTCATTAGCCAAGCATCGCTGCCCTCATGGTTGGAGGAGGAGGGAGACGACATAGTGCCTGGCCTTGACAACCCTGACAGAAAACAGCTCGAAACAAAAACAAGAGGGTTTTGCGTGATACGGGAGTCAAAACCCCCGGGAGGTTATATAATGAATTTTCACCGACCAAAATACGTGTCCTGTAAAAAAACGGAGTCCGGAGAGCACACGAGGTGCCCACGAGGTAGGGGGGCGCGCCCAGGGGGGTAGGGCGCGCCCTCCACCCTCGTGTCCTTTCCAAACTGTTGCTTATTTTTTTTCTATTTTTCTAAATATTCCAAAACGTAGAAATATTTCCTTAAAAACTGTTTTGGAGTCGGTTTACTTACCGTACCACATACCTATTCCTTTTCGGAGTCTGAAATGTTCCGGAAGGTGTCCCTTATGTATTCCTCTGGGGTTACGGTTTCAATAACATTGGTTTCAACATTTATGGGATTACCTGAGATATAATGTTTGATTCTTTGACCATTTACCACCTTTGGATTTGTGCCTTTGAAGTTGTTGATTTTTATGGCACCGGAACGGTGGACCTCCTTGATAACGTAAGAACCTTCCCACTTAGAGAGAAGTTTTCCTGCAAAAAATCTTAAACGAGAGTTGTATAGCAATACATAATCACCTACATTAAACTCACGCTTTTGTATTCTTTTATCATGCCACCTTTTAACTTTTTCTTTAAACAACTTTGCATTTTCGTAGGCTTGGGTTCTCCATTCATCAAGTGAGTTAATATCAAATAACCTCTTCTCACCGGCAAGTTTAAAATCATAATTTAGTTCTTTAATAGCCCAATAAGCCTTGTGTTCTAGTTCGAGAGGTAAGTGACATGCTTTTCCATAGACCATCTTATACGGAGACATACCCATAGGATTTTTATATGCAGTTCTATAGGCCCATGATGCATCATCAAGTTTCTTGGACCAATTCTTTCTGGACCTATTAACAGTCTTTTGCAAATTAATTTGAGTTCTCTATTACTCAATTCTACTTGAACACTAGACTGAGGGTGATAAGGGGATGCAATTCTATGATTAACATCATATTTAGCAAGCATTTTACGGAAAACACCATGAATAAAATGTGAACCACCATCAGTCATTAAATATCTAGGGACTCCATACCTTGGAAAGATAACTTCTTTAAGCATTTTAATAGAAGTGTTATGATCAACACTACTAGTTGGAATAGCTTCTACCCACTTAGTAACATAATCAACAGCAACTAAAATATGTGTATAACCATTAGAGGAAGGAAAAGGTCCCATATAGTCAAAGCCCCAAACATCAAATGGTTCAATAACAAGTGAATAATTCATAGGCATTTCTTGACGTCTACTAATATTACCAATTCTTTGACATTCATCACAAGATAAGACAAACTTACGGGCATCCTTGAAGAGAGTAGGCCAATAAAAACTAGATTGTAGTACCTTATGTGCAGTTCTATCTCCAGCATGGTGCCCTCCATAAGCTTCGGAGTGACACTTGCGTAGGATTTGTTCCTGTTCATGCTCAGGTACACAACGTCTAATAACACCATCTACTCCTTCTTTATAAAGATGTGGGTCATCCCAAAAGTAATGCCTCAAATCATAGAAGAACTTTTTCTTTTGCTGGTATGTGAAACTAGGTGGTATAAACTTAGCAACAATGTAATTAGCATAATCAGCATACCATGGAGCAGTATGAGAAGCATTTATGATATTTAATTGCTCATCAGGAAAGCTATCATCAATAGGTAGTGGGTCATCAAGCACATTTTCTAACCTAGACAAGTTGTCTGCAACGGGGTTCTTGGCTCCTTTTCTATCAACAATATGTAAATCAAATTCTTGAAGCAAGAGAACCCATCTAATAAGTCTAGGTTTAGCATCTTTCTTTTCCATAAGATATTTAATAGCAGCATGATCAGTGTGAATAGTTACTTTAGAATCAACAATATAAGGTCTAAACTTATCACAGGCAAATACAACTGCTAAGAATTCTTTTTCAGTAGTAGCATAATTTCTTTGACCATTGTCTAGAGTTTTACTAGCATATTGAATAACATTTAGTTTCTTATCAACTCTTTGTCCTAGAACATCACCTACAACATAATCACTAGCATCGCACATAATTTCAAAGGGTAAATTCCAATCAGGTGGCTGAACAATAGGTGCAGAGATCAATGCTTTCTTAAGTATTTCAAATGCTTCTACACAATCATCATTAAAGACAAATGGTATATCTTTTTGTAATAAATTAGTCAAAGGCCGAGAGATTTTTGAGAAGTCCTTAATGAACCTCCTATAAAAACCGGCATGACCAAGGAAACTTATTATACCTTTGATGTCCTTGGGACATGGCATCTTTTCAATAGCATCAACCTTGGCTTTATCAACTTCAATACCTCTTTCAGAAACTTTATGCCCCAAGACAATACCTTCATTAACCATAAAGTGACACTTTTCCCAATTCAAGACAAGATTAGTTTCTTCACATCTTTGCAAAACTCGATCAAGGTTGCTCAAGCAATCATCAAAAGAAGATCCATAGACGGAAAAGTCGTCCATGAAAACCTCACAAATCTTTTCACAAAAGTCAGAGAATATAGCCATCATGCATCTTTGAAAGGTAGCAGGTGCATTACATAAACCAAAAGGCATATGTCTATAAGCAAAAGTTCCAAAAGGGCATGTAAAAGTAGTCTTTGATTGATCTTCGGCCGACACAGGTATTTGAGAGAAACCAGAATAACCATCTAGAAAGCAAAAATGTGTATGTTTGGATAATCTTTCTAGCATTTGATCGATAAAAGGTAAGGGGTAATGATCCTTTTTAGTAGCCTTATTTAATTTGCGGAAATCAATTACCATCCTATAACCAGTAATAATTCTTTGAGGAATCAATTCATCTTTGTCATTAGGAACAACAGTAATACCTCCCTTCTTAGGGACACAATGGACAGGGCTTACCCACTGACTATCAGCAACGGGGTAAATTATACCTGCCTTAAGGAGCATTAATATCTCCTTTCTTACCACCTCTTTCATTTTAGGATTCAGACGATGTTGATGATCACGAACTGGTTTAGCATCTTCTTCCAAATTAATTTTATGTTGACATAGAGTGGGACTAATGCCCTTAAGATCATCAAGAGTATACCCAATAGCAGCACGGTGCTTCTTCAGAGTTTTCAATAATCTATCTTCTTCATGTTCTGAAAGGTTAGCACTAATAATAACAGGATATATCTTTTTCTCATCAAGATAAGCATATTTAAGAGTATCCGGTAACGGTTTAAGCTCAAACACGGGATCACCCTTTGGTGGAGGAGGATCTCCTAGGATTTCAACAGGTAAATTGTGTTTCAGAATAGGTTCCTATTTAAAGAATACTTCATCTAATTCCCTTCTTTCATTCATCAACATATCATTTTCATGGTCTAGCAAATATTGTTCTAAAGGATCACTAGGAGGTACGGCAATAGAAGCAAGACCAATAATTTCATCCCTACTAGGTAATTCTTTTTCATGGTGTTGTCTACTAAATTTATAAAAATTAAATTCATGAGTCATATCATCTAAACTGACAGTAACAACATCCCTTTTGCAATCTATGGTAGCATTAACAGTATTTAAGAAGGGTCTACCAAATATAATGGGACAAAAACTATCTTGTGGGGAACCAAGAACAAGAAAATCAGCAGGATATTTAGTTTTCCCACACAAGACTTCAACATCTCTAACAATTCCCATTGGTGAAATAGTATCTCTATTAGCAAGTTTAATTGTGACATCAATATCTTCCATCTCAGCAGGTGCAATACCATGCATAACTTCTTGGTATAAAGAATAAGGTATTGCACTAGCACTAGCACCCATATCACACAAGCCATGATAACAATGATCTTCTATTTTAACAAAAATAACAGGCATACCTACCACAGGTCTAGGTTTATCTATATCACGGGGTTTAGCAATTCTAGCAGTTTCATCACAGAAATAAATAACATGCCCATCTATATTATTAGACAAGAGATCTTTAACAATAGCAATATTAGGTTCAACTTTAACTTGCTCAGGAGGTGTATATGTTTTAATATTGCTTTTACGAACCACAGTTGAAACTTTAGCATGATCCTTTATCCTAACAGGGAAAGGCGGTTTCTCAACATAAGAAGTAGGAACAATAGGATCATTATAAGTAATAGTCTTTTCTTCAACTTTAATAGGTGCAGCTATTTTTACTTCTATGGGAGGATGATATTTAAACCACTTCTCCTTGGGGAGATCAACATAAGAAGCAAAAGATTCACAGAAAGAAGCTACTATCTCAGAGTCAAGTCCATATTTAGTGCTAAATTTATGAAAAATATCGGTATCCATAAAAGATTTAACACAATCAAAAATAGGTGTCATACCTGACTCCTTACCATTGTTGAGGTCCCAATCTTCGGAGTTGCGTTTAATTCTTTCCAATAAATCCCATTTGAATTCAATAGTCTTCATCATAAAAGAGCCAACACAAGAAGTATCAAGCATGGTGCGATTGTTATCAGAAAGCCACAGCATAAATTTTTTGAATAATCATTTCTCTTGAGAGCTCATGATTGGGGCATGAATATAACATTGATTTAAGCCTCCCCCAAGCTTGAGCGATGCTTTCTCCTTCGCGAGGCCAAAAATTATATATATAATTGCGATCACGATGGACAAGATGCATAGGATAAAACTTTTGATGAAATTCCAATTTCAATCGTTTGTAGTTCCAAGACTCCATATCATCACATAGCCTATACCATGTCGATGCATCTCCCCTCAAAGATAAAGGGAAGACCTTCTTCTTAACAACATCTCCGGGTACACCTACAAGCTTAAATAATCCACAAACTTCATCCACATATATTAGATGCTCATCAGGATGTTTTGTTCCATCTCCCAAAAAAGGATTAGCTAGCAGTTTTTCTACCATACCCAAAGGAATTTCGAAGCAAGTATTTTCATTTTCAGTAGGTTCAGTAGATTGAGGAGCAACTCTTTGCTCTACTGGCCAGGGTGAAGATACCCCGAACAAGCCCCTCAGATGATTACTTTCCATAGTAACAAGTGATAGTAAATTTCAGCACACTATATAAATTTTTCCTTACCAAATTCCACCTACCAAAGGCGCTTCACT
The DNA here is from genome assembly GCF_003073215.2 of Triticum urartu. Taxonomy (NCBI): domain Eukaryota; kingdom Viridiplantae; phylum Streptophyta; class Magnoliopsida; order Poales; family Poaceae; genus Triticum; species Triticum urartu. Next base: position 133,200,217 of record NC_053028.1, read on the forward strand.
CCCCGGCAACGGCGCCAGAAAAGATTCTTGATGACCCACAAGTATAGGGGATCTATCGTAGTCCTTTTGATAAGTAAGAGTGTCGAACCCAACGAGGAGCAGAAGGAAATGATAAGCGGTTTCCAGCAAGGTATTCTCTGCAAGTACTGAAATAAGTGGTAACAGATAATTTTGTGATAAGATAATTGTAACGAGCAACAAGTAACAAAAGTAAATAAGGTTCAGCAAGGTGGCCCAATCCTTTTTGTAGCAAAGGACAAGCCTGGACAAACTCTTATATGATGTAAAGCGCTCCCGAGGACACATGTGAATATCGTCAAGCTAGTTTTCATCACGCTCATATGATTCACGTTCGGTACTTTGATAATTTGGTATGTGGGTGGACCGGTGCTTGGGTGCTGCCCTTACTAGGACAAACATCCCATTTATGATTAACCTCTATTGCAAGCATCCAAAAATACAACAAAAGTATTAAGGTAAACCTAACCATAGCATGAAACATATGGATCCAAATCAGCCCCTTACGAAGCAACGCATAAACTAGGGTTTAAGCTTCTGTCACTCTAGCAACCCATCATCTACTTATTACTTCCCAATGCCTTCCTCTAGGCCCAAACAATGGTGAAGTGTCATGTAGTCGATGTTCACATAACACCACTAGAGGAGAGAAAACATACATCTCATCAAAATATCGAACGAATACCAAATTCACATGACTACTAATAGTAAGACTTCTCCCATGTCCTCAAGAACAAAAGTAACTACTCACAAAGCATAAACATGTTCATAATCAGAGGGGTATTAATATGCAAATAGGATCTGAACATATGATCTTCCACCAATTAAACCAACTAGCATCAACTACAAGGAGTAATTAACACTACTAGCAACCCACTAGCACCAATCCCGGACTTGGAGACAAGAGATGAACTAGGGTTTTGAGATGAGATGGTGCTGATGAAGATGTTGATGGAGATCACCCTCTCCCGATGAGAGGAGCGTTGGTGATGACGATGGCGATGATTTCCCCCTCCGGGAGGGAAGTTTCCCCGGCAGAACAGCCCCGCCAGAACCCTAGATTGGTTCCGCCAAGGTTCCGCCTCGTGGCGGCGGAGTTTCGTTCGAGAAGATGGCTTATGATTTTTTCCCATCGAAAGAGTCCATATAGCAGAAGATGGTCACCGGAGGGCCACCAGGGGGCCCACGAGGTAGGGGGGCGCGCCCCCCTGGTGAAGTTCTTGCGCTCAATGTTTTTTTATATATTTGGAAAATATCATCCGTGAAGTTTCAGGACTTTTGGAGCTGTGCAGAATAGGTCTCTAATATTTGCTCCTTTTCCAGCCCAGAATTCCAGCTGCCGGCATTCTCCCTCCTTATGTAAACCTTGTAAAATAAGAGAAAATAGCCATAAGTATTGTGACATAATGTGAAATAACAGCCCATAATGCAATAAATATCGATATAAAAGCATGATGCAAAATGGACATATCAACTCCCCCAAGCTTAGACCCCGCTTGTCCTCAAGCGAAAGTCGATAACAATAAATATGTCTCCATGTTTAGAGGTAGAGGCGTCGATAAAAATAAAATACAGACATGAAGGCATCATGATTATTCTCATAACAGCAACATATATAGATATTGTCATATGATTACTTATGTTCAAGTGATGATCTATTCACAATGCAAAAGTATGAATCAGAAACCTTATTGAGAACCATCAAACTATAACCTCAGTCATTGAAGCAATTGCAATTTATCATAACATCAGAAAGAGTCTATGTCAGAGCTAAAAAGAAAGTCCACATACTCAACTATCATCTAGTCCTTCATAATTGCTAACACTCACGCAATACTTGTGGTTACGGATTTTTAATCAGACACAGAGAAAGATAGGGGCTTATAGTTTCGCCCCACAACCTTTTACCTCGAGGGTAATGTCAACAATAATAACTCATGCCCCTACATCCAATTAGATATATCTATCAGGATCTTTCCAACACACTGTGCTTGCCAAAGGATAAAATGTAAAAAGGAAAGGTGAAGATCACCATGACTCTTGCATAAGGTAGAAGATAATAATAAAAGATAGGCCCTTCGCAGAGGGAAACAGAGGTTGCCATGCGCTTTTATGGTTGGATGCACAAAATCTTAATACGAAAGAACATCACTTTATATTGCCCCTTGTGATATGAACCTTTATTATGCAGTCCATCGCTTTTATTACTTCCACATCACAAGATCATATAAAGCTTATTTATCCCACACTAATCATACATATTTAGAGCAATTTTTATTGCTTTGCACCGATGACAACTTACTTGAAGGATCTTACTCAATCCATAGGTAGATATGGTGGACTCTCATGGCAAAACTGGTTTAAGGGTATTTGGAAGCACAAGTAGTATTTCTACTTGGTGCTGAGAATTTGGCTAGCAAGAGGGGGAAAGGCAAGCTCAACATGTTGGAGGATCCATGACAACATACTTTATCTCAGATATAAGAAAACATAACTCATCACGTTGTCTTCCTTGTCCAATATCAACTCTTTAGCACGTCATATTTTAATGAGTGCTCACAATCATAAAAGATGTCAATGATCATATATTTATCTGTGAAGACCTCTCTTTCCTTATCACCTCAAGAACACGAGAGAGAGAGAGATCAAACACATAGCTACTGGTACATACCCTCAGCCCCGAGGGAGAACTACTCCTTTCTCGTCATGGAGAGCACCGGGATGATGAAGATGGCCATCGGAGAGAGATTCCCCCTCCGGCAGGGTGCCGGAACGTGTCTAGATTGGTTTTCGGTGGCTACGGAGGCTTCTGGCGGCGGAACTCCCGATCTATTCCGCTCCTCGATAGTTTTAGGGTATATGGATATATATAGGCGGAAGAAATACACCAGGGGAGCCACGAGGGGCCCACAAGGGTGGAAGGCGCGCCTAGGGGGTGGGCGCGCCCCCTGCCTCGTGCTCTCCTCATTGATCCCCTGACGTGCACTCCAAGTCTCCTGTATTGATTTCTTTCCAAAAGTAACTTTTCCAAAGGTTTCATTCCGTTTGGACTCCGTTTGATATTCCTTTTCTGTGAAACACTGAAACAAGGGAAAACAGAAACTGGCACTGGGCTCTGGGTTAATAGGTTAGTCCCAACAATCATATAAAATAGCATATAAATGCATATAAAACATCCAAGGTTGATAATATAATAGCATGGAACAATCAAAAATTATAGATACGTTGGAGACGTATCAGCATCCCCAAGCTTAATTCCTGCTCGTCCTCGAGTAGGTAAATGATAAAAACATAATTTTTGATGCGGAATGCTACCTAACATATTCATCATGTATTTATCTTTATTGTGGCAAGAATATTCAGATCCATAAGATTCAAGACAAAAGTTTAATATTGACATAAAAATAATAATACTTCAAGCATACTAACAAAGTAATCATGTCTTCTCAAAATAACATGGCCAAAGAAAGCTATCCCTACAAAATCATATAGTCTAGCTATGCCCCATCTTCACCACACAACATATTTAAATCATGCACAACCTCGATGACAAGCCAAGCAATTGTTTCATACTTTTGATGTTCTCAAACTTTTTCAATCTTCACGCAATACATGAGCGTGAGCCATGGACATAGCACTATAGGTGGAATAGAATGGTGGTTGTGGAGAAGACAAAAAGGAGAAGATAGTCTCACATCAACTAGGCGTATCAACAGGCTATGGAGATGCCCATCAATAGATATCAATGTGAGTGAGTAGGGATTGCCATGCAACGGATGCAAGTGTATGAAAGCTCAAAAAGAAACTAAGTGGGTGTGCATCCAACTTGCTTGCTCACGAAGGCCTAGGGCATTTTGAGGAAGCCCATCATTGGAATATACAAGCCAAGTTCTATAATGAAAGATTCCCACTAGTATATGAAAGTGACAACATAGGAGACTCTCTATCATGAAGATCATGGTGCTACTTTGAAGCACAAGTGTGTAAAAGGATAGTAGCATTGCCCCTTCTCTCTTTTTCTCTCATTTTTTATTTTTTTATTTTTTTATTTGGGCCTTTTTTATGGCCTCTTTTTTTTAGTCCGGAGTCTCATCCCGACTTGTGGGGGAATCATAGTCTCCATCATCCTTTCATCACTGGGACAATGCTCTAATAATGATGATCATCACACTTTTATTTACTTACAACTCATACTTAGAACAAGATATGATTCTATATGAATGCCTCTGGCGGTGTACCGGGATGTGCAATGACTCATGAGTGACATGTATGAAATAATTATGAACGGTGGCTTTGCCACAAATACTATGTCAACTACATGATCATGCAAAGCAATATGACAATGATGGAGCGTGTCATAATAAACGGAATGGTGGAAAGTTGCATGGCAATATATCTCGGAATGGCTATGGAAATGCCATAATAGGTAGGTATGGTGGCTGTTTTGAGGAAGGTATATGGTGGGTTTAAGCTACCGGAGAAAGTTGCGCGATACTAGAGAGGCTAGCAATGGTGGAAGGGTGAGAGTGCGTATAATCCATGGATTCAACATTAGTCATAAAGAACTCACATACTTATTGCAAAAATCTATTAGTTATCAAAACAAAGTACTACGAGCATGCTCCTAGGGGGATAGATTGGTAGGAGAAGACCATCGCTCGTCCCCGGCCGCCACTCATAAGGAAGACAATCAATAAATAAATCATGCTCCGACTTCATCACATAACGGTTCACCATATGTGCATGCTACGGGAATCACAAACTTTAACACAAGTATCTCTCAAATTCACAACTACTCACTAGCATGACTCTAATATCACCATCTCCATATCTCAAAACAATCATAAGGAATCAAACTTCTCATAGTATTCAATGCACTTTATATGAAAGTTTTTATTATATCCCTCTTGGACGCCCATCATATTAGGACTAGTTTCATAACCAAAGCAAACTACCATGCTGTTCTAAAGACTCTCAAAATGATATAAGTGAAGCATGAGGGTTCATTAATTTATATAAAATAAACCACCACCGTGCTCTAAAAAGATATAAGTGAAGCACTAGAGCAACAACAAACTACTCCGAAAGATATAAGTGAAGATCAATGAGTAGTTGAATAATTATGCAACTATATGAAGACTCTCTAAAATTTAAGAATTTCAGATCTTGGTATTTTATTCAAACAGAAATTAAAAATAAATAAAATGAAATGACGCTCCAAGCAAAACACATATCATGTGGTAAATAAAAATATAGCTCCAACTAAAGTTACCGATGAACGAAGACGAAAGAGGGGATGCCTTCCGGGGCATCCCCAAGCTTAGGCGTTTGGTGATATTACCTTGGGGTTACTTGGGCATCCCCAAGCTTAGGCTCCTGCCACTCCTTATTCCATATTCCATCGAATCTTCACCCAAAACTTGAAAACTTCACAACACAAAACTTAACAGAAAACTCGTAAGCTCCGTTAGTATAAGAAAATAAATCACCACTTAGGTACTGTTGTGAACGCATTCTAAATTCATATTGGTGTAATATCTACTGTATTCCAACTTCTCTATGGTTCATACCCTCCAATACTACTCATAGATTCATCAAAATAAGCAAACAACACATAGAAAATAGAATCTGTCAAAAACAGAACAGTCTTGGTAATCTGTATCAAATGTGTACTTATGGAACTCATAAAATTCTCAAATAAAATGGTGGACCTGAGTAATTTTTATATTAATCATCTGCAAAAAGAATTAACTCAATAGAACTCTCCAATAAAAAATGGCAGCAATTCTCGTGAGCGCTAAGGTTTCTGTTTTTTACAGCAAGATCAAAAAGACTTTCCCCAAGTCTTCCCAACGGTTCTACTTGGCACAAACACTAATTAAAAGCATAAAACCACATATAAACAGAGGATATATGAATTATTTATTACTAAATAGGAGCAAAAAGCAAATAACAAAAATAAAATTGGGTTGCCTCCCAACAAGCGCTATCGTTTAACGCCCCTAGCTAGGCATGATGATTTCAATGATGCTCACATAAAAGATAAGAATTGAAACATAAAGAGAGCATCATGAAGAATATGACTAGCACATTTAAGTCTAACCCACTTCCTATTCATAAGGATTTTGTGAGCAAACAACTTGTGGGAACAATAATCAACTAGCATAGGACGGCAAAACAAGCATAATTTTAAAACTTTAAGCACATAGAGAGGAAACTTGATATTATTGCAATTCCTACAAGCATATGTTCCTCCCTCATAGTAATTTTCAGTAGAATCATGAATGAATTCAACAATATAACCAGCACCTAAAGTATTCTTTTCATGATCTACTAGCATAGAAATTTCATTACTCTCCACATAAGCAAATTTCTTCTCATTCGGAATAGTAGTGGGAGCAAACTCAAGAAAATAACTATCATGTGAGGCATAATCCAATTGAAAATAAAAATCATGATGACAAGTTTCATGGATATCATTATTCTTTATAGCATACAAGTCATCACAATAATCATCATAGATAACAACTTTTTTTCTCATAATCAATTGGAACTTCTTCCGAAATAGTGGAATCATTACTAAATAAAGTCATGACCTCTCAAAATCCACTTTCATCAATATAATCATCATAAATAGGAGGCATGATTTAATCATCATAAATTTGCTCATCAAAACTTGGGGTACAAAAATATCATCTTCATCAAACATAGCTTCCCCAAGATCGTGGCTTTGCATATCATTAGCATCATGGATATTCAAGGAATTCATACTAACAACATTGCAATCATGCTCATCATTCAAATATTTAGTGCCAAACATTTTAATGCATTATTTTTCTAACACTTTGCCACAATTTTCCTTTCCATCATACTCACGAAAGATATTAAAAAGATGAAGCGTATGAGGCAAACTCAATTCCATTTTTTTTAGTTTTCTTTAATAAACTAAACTAGTGCTAAAACAAGAAACAAAAAGATTCGATTGCAAGATCTAAAGATATACCTTCAAGCACTCACCTCCCCGGCAACGGCGCTAGAAAAGAGTTTGATGTCTACTACACAACCTTCTTCTTTTAGACGTTGTTGGGACTCCAAGTGCAGAGGTTTGTAGGAGAGTAGCAAATTTCCCTCAAGTGGATGACCTAAGATTTATCAATCCGTAGGAGGCGTAGGATGAAGATGGTCTCTCTCAAGCAACCCTGCAACCAAATAACAAAGAGTCTCTTGTGTCCCCAACACACCCAATACAATGGTAAATTGTATAGGTGCACTAGTTCGGCGAAGAGATGGTGATACAAGTGGTATATGGATAGTAGATATATATTTTTGTAATCTGAAAATATAAAAACAGCAAGGTAACTAATGATAAAAGTTAGCACAAATGGCATTGCAATGCGTTGAAACAAGGCCTAGGGTTCATACTTTCACTAGTGCAAGTTCTCTCAACAATAATAACATAATTGGATGACATAACTATCCCTCAACATGCAACAAAGAGTCACTCCAAAGTCACTAATAGCGGAGAACAAATGAAGAGATTATGGTAGGGTACGAAACCACCTCAAAGTTATTCTTTCCAATCAATCCGTTGGGCTATTCCTATAAGTGTCACAAACAGCCATAGAGTTCGTACTAGAATAACACCTTAAGACACAAATCAACCAAAGCCCTAATGTCACCTAGATACTCCAATGTCACCTCAAGTATCCGTGGGTATGATTATACGATATGCATCACACAATCTCAGATTCATCTATTCAACCAACACATAGAACCTCAAAGAGTGCCCCAAAGTTTATACCGGAGAGTCAAGACGAAAACGTGTGCCAACCCCTATGCATAGGTTCATGGGCGGAACCCGCAAGTTGATCACCAAAACATACATCAAGTGAATCAATAGAATACCCCATTGTCACCACGGGTATCCCACGAAAGACATACATCAAGTGTTCTCAAATCCTTAAAGACTCAATCTGATAAGATAACTTCAAAGGGAAAACTCAATCCATTACAAGAGAGTTGAGGGGGAAAACATCATAGGATCCAACTATAATAGCAAAGCTCGCGATACATCAAGATCGTATCACCTCAAGAACACGAGAGAGAGAGAGAGATCAAACACATAGCTACTGGTACATACCCTCAGCCTCGAGGGAAAACTACTCCCTCCTCATCATGGAGAGCACCGGGATGATGAAGATGGCAATAGGAGAGAGATTCCCCCTGCGACAGGGTGCCGGAACGGGTCTAGATTGGTTTTCGGTGGCTACGGAGGCTTCTGGCGGCGGAACTCCCGATCTATTCTGCTCCTCGATAATTTTAGGGTATATGGATATATATAGGCGGAAGAAATACACCAGGGGAGCCATGAGGGGCCCATGAGGGTGGAGGGCACGGCCAGGGGGGTGGGCGCGCCCCCCTGCCTCGTGCTCTCCTCGTTTATCCCCTGACATGCACTCCAAGTCTCCTGTATTGCTTTCTTTCCAAAAATAACTTTTCCAAAGGTTTCATTCCATTTGGACTCCGTTTGACATTCCTTTTCTGCGAACACTGAAACAAGGGAAAAACAGAAACTGGCACTGGGCTCTGGGTTAATAGGTTAGTCCCAAAAATCATATAAAATAGCATATAAATGCATATAAAACATCCAAGGTTGATAATATAATAGCATGGAAAAATCAAAAATTATAGATAAGTTGGAGACGTATCAGCATCCCCAAGCTTAATTCCTGCTCGTCCTCGAGTAGGTAAATGATAAAAACAGAATTTTTGATGTGGAATGCTACCTAACATATTCATCATGTATTTATCTTTATTGTGGCAAGAATATTCAGATCCATAAGATTCAAGACAAAAGTTTAATATTGACATAAAAATAATAATACTTCAAGCATACTAACAAAGTAATCATGTCTTCTCAAAATAACATGGCCAAAGAAAGCTATCCCTACAAAATCATATAGTCTAGCTATGCTCCATCTTCACCACACAACGTATTTAAATCATGCACAACCCCGATGACAAGCCAAGCAATTGTTTCATACTTTTGATGTTCTCAAACTTTTTCAATCTTCAGGCAATACATGAGCGTGAGCCATGGACATAGCACTATAGGTGGAATAGAATGGTGGTTGTGGAGAAGACAAAAAGGAGAAGATATTCTCACATCAACTAGGCGTATCAACGGGCTATGGAGATGCCCATCAATAGATATCAATGTGAGTGAGTAGGGATTGCCATGCAACGGATGCAAGTGTATGAAAGCTCAAAAAGAAACTAAGTGGGTGTGCATCCAACTTGCTTGCTCACGAAGACCTAGGGCATTTTGAGGAAGCCCATTGTCGGTGTCAAAACCGGCGGATCTCGGGTAGGGGTCCCGAATTGTGCGTCTAAGGCAGATGGTAACAGGAGGCAGGGGACACGATGTTTTACCCAGGTTCGGGCCCCCTTGATGGAGGTAAAACCCTATGTCCTGCTTGATTTATTCTTGATGATATGAGTATTACAAGAGTTGATCTACCACGAGATCGAAGAGGCTAAACCCTAGAAGCTACCCTATGGTATGATTGTATCTTGTCCTATAGACTAAAACCCTCCGGTTTATATAAACACCGAAGGGGGCTATGGTTACACAAGGTCGGTTACAAAGGAGGACATATACATATCCGTATTGCCTAGCTTGCCTTCCACGCCAAGTAGAGTCCCATCCGGACACGGGACGAAGTCTTCAATCTTGTATCTTCATAGTCCAACAGTCCGGCTAAAGGATATAATCCGGCTGTCCGGAGACCCCCTAATCTAGGACTCCCTCAGTAGCCCCCGAACCAGGCTTCAATGACGATGAGTCCGGCGCGCAGTGTTGTCTTCGGCATTGTAAGGCGGGTTCTTCTCCAATCTCCAAGTGTTTGTCAGTAGTGTCCGGCTCCATAAATGTTGAACCTCTTGGCTTCTGTGCCCAATAAGGGCTTTCTCCCACGCGTCGAACGAATACAAGGCGCCAGGGAGTTTTTACATTCCCCCCTAGCCAGATAAATAAATTTTCTATTAAAGGGATGTGGATTCTTAGATCCGATCCATACCATCCTCCCCCAGCGAGAATCCATCAGAGCGTGTTTCGAAAAGATCCATTCCAGCATGGCCGATCTCCGCAGCTCCTCCTCCCGCCCCCGTAGCCCTAAGCCCGGTGATTTGGAGAGGTGTTCAGTCCCGCACAGTCGATTAGCCGAACTGCAGACTAAGGGATTTCTCCCTCCGGCATATATGGTGCCCGCTTGAGCCGGGCTTGCCACCTACAATGGCGGGGAGCAAGCGGAGAGCTTTCCCGGTCCCTCCATGGGGGAACGGGTCTACCTTGTTCCTTATTTACTAAGGGGACTCGGATTTCCAATTCATCCGTTCCTCCGCGGGCTCCTAGAGTTCTACGGCCTCCAATTACACAATCTCACCCCTGCCTCCATTCTACATATCGCCGGCTATGTTGCTCTCTGCGAGTTGTTCCTGGGCTGCGAGGCTCACTTCGAGCTGTGGAAAAGGCTATTTTGCCTCGTCCCTCGCATACAGGGAGATCACTTTATCAAGTGGGCGGAGCCGAAATATGGCACATCGCCGATACCGGATACCTGTCCGGTACCCCGAAGAAGTCGTCTGAAGACTGGCCTTCAGAATGGTTTTATATGGAGGATGTTCCCCTTCCGGACCCTGTTCGGCGGGGTCTTCCTGAGTTCAACAATGCTCCTCTGAAGAAGCGCCGAAGTTGGCGCCCACGGAGCCCCCAGGTGGAGGACAACAGAGAAGTCCTCTATCTGATGAACCGGATCAAAGCACTGGCTCAATCAGGATTGACAATAATTGAAGTCATGTCGATTTGCATAATGCGGGGAGTGCAACCACTTCAATACCATGGGCACCCCTTGTGGTGTTATAACGGGGCGGATGACGCCACCCGCTGCGGGCTTAAGGGTCCAGACAATGCCGCCGCTTTAGCGAAAATTCTGTCTGAATTGTTCAAGGGTGAGGAAGAGGAGTTCATCCGCATCAAGCCACGATATGGATTCTCCATGTACAATCCTCCAAGCTGGGTAAGTTATATCTCCCTGCTCCCATTTTTCCCGCACTCTTTGTTGTAAGTATTCGCCTTGCCACTTTGTGGCAGGAACTGCGAAAAGCCATAAAGGAGGTCAGCAGCCCTTCTCCACAACCAGAGGACCCTGACCGAGCCCTCGACTCCGGACTTGAAGAAGATTCGGTTATATTCGTGGAGCTAATAGACCGGCAGTTCTGTCAGTTAAGCTGCGACGATGCCATGGTGGCCATTACGGCCGACTATCCCGGACTTCTCCCTGCATCGCAAGTAAGAAAAACCAAAAATCCCAACTCCAAAACTAGGATACCCTTTTAAGCACTTCACCCACCATATACACATGGCATCTTTTATAGGGAAGGCATTCAGGACGCCCTGCCGAACCCGCAGCAACTCGCCAACAAGAGGCACCGAGGCCGGGCAGGCCAAAAAGGAAGGCGGTCAGGACGGAGACGCTGGCGCAAAGGTATAAGAAAAACCCCGCTCCGTGGTTATCGTCTTTCTCAAAATGTAATGACGCCCGCGTTTCTTTAATAGAAAAAACGCTCGCCGGAATATGTCCGGCGATGCTGCCAATCACGCTTCCACCAGTCGGGCGCTAGGACCGGACATGGAGGCAGAAGCCGATATGGAGCAGGCGCCGGATAATCCCCCTACAGAGGATGCGGATAGATTATCTGCTACAAACTCAGAAGTGGAAAGCGCCATGAATCATAGGCGCCGCCGGGCCGTACTCCGTGACGCGTGTTTCTCGCCAGAGGCATTTGACGCCTTCAATTCTGGAGAGGCGTACCTCCATGCTGCTCAAGATGGTCTAGCCAGAGCCACGGATCAGTATGTAAAGGATGTACGGGTGAGTAAATCTGACGATTTATATGTATCAGTAGCCCCTGAGACTTGAAACAGTTAGTAGAACTGATTTAAGGATCATATTTATTGTGCAGGTTCTTACAGAGAAGAATACTAGGCTGTCACAGGAGCTGGAGGAATGCAAGACCCAACTGCGGGCTGCTGTGGCTGCATTGCAGGAACCGAAAAAGTCACCTGCTGGTAACATTTACTTTAAAGAATGATGGTTACCATATAACGTGCGGCATGGCTGCAGATCTAGCAACAGATGTTGCAGATGAATCCGGAGAGAATCCGAAGGACCAGCATGTTATGTGACAGCTAGAGGCTGGCAAACGCGTGCTGACTGAGGTTAGGCGGGAGAAAAATAATCTCCAAGATGACAATATTAAGCTGAGCGTGGAACTGAAAGACGTTCGGGGCCAGCTTGTAGACTCCGAGAAGGAGAATAAGCGGCTTCGGCGCGGCATTTTTAGTAAGTGCTTGAACGAATCCTTTTAAAGGAGTTCGGCAAAGAAGCCGACTAACAGCGTTATGTCTGTAGGTATGCTGACGGGTCGTCCCGCGGAGGAAATGCCCGGGTCTGCGGGTGATCTTCTGTCCGAGCTGTCACATCTGCATGAACAAGTTCGGCAGGTGATGCAGGGTGTTGCCCAGGCCTTGTGGCCGTCCGTCTCCCTGCCAGAGGGAGTTGCAGAGCTTGCGGAGAAACTCAAGGAAGCACGGCGGTGCTTCCGATTATGGAAGATATCAGCCTGCTGACAGGGTGCCAGAGAAGCCTGGGCCATGGTGAAGACGCGGTATACCAAGGTAGACCCAAATCACATGGCCGAGGTCGGACCTGTGGGGCCCAACGGAAAAGAGATCCCCGTTAACTTAGTTTATGGGCAAGTAGAATTAGCCGCAAAGTATTCTCAACAGGATTGTAAGCTAGACCGCCTGTTGGATGGTATAGAAGAGGAACTTAGTCAGTCTGCACGACTATGTAATTAAAGTGACATGTATAATGCCTTCTAGCCGGATTGTAGATCATTTGTCGTTGTGGACCTTTTTGCTTCAACCTTCGGGCCCAATAGTCCGGAGTGTATCCGAATAGCCGCTCAGTTATATAAGAACTGGGGTATGCTTGGAGACCAGGCGTAGGGGTCATTAGTGCTTTATCAGACAAGTGCCCAACTAGTTATATTATATTACATGGGTAGTAAGAAACATCTTCCAGGGAGAATAGTTCCGTTAAGGGTTCCTTTCCCTGGGTAATCATGCCCTAAAGTGCATGCCCGGACTGCGATAGGAAACCTAGGAAAAACATCTGGGGGCATATATGGATAAATAAAAATCATCTTTTGTTCACCGACCGAATATTCCCTTAAGAACGCTAGTTTTTGGCTTCACCCAGTCTGAGGTACACATCCGGCTGACCCGGCAGTAACAATAGCAGAGGTGCTCCCCTTATGCCCTAGCCGAATTGACGGGAACGTAGGGCATAAATACAAGAGCCAGGCAACCCAGCTTGGCCAAAACTTAAGTCATATCGATGCATATAATGGTGAAAAAAGGTACATGCGGAAGTATAACACATGTGTTGGGCATGAGGCCCAGATAAATAATTTAAGCTTCTGTGAAAGAAGCCCCCAAGTATTGAAGAGTGCGGCTTAGCGCATCTGTAATGTGCAAGCGAGGCACAAGGTGACCCTTGAAGGCCTAGAGAAGTAATAAAAGAAAAAAGGAAAGAAAGAAAAACAAGACAGATAATGTATATGCAAAAATGGACAAAGAGAGGGGACTAACACAGAGTCCGGTGCTAGGCGTAGAATCTTCGGAGCCTGGCCGCGTTCCATGGGTTCGGCTCGAGTCAACTAGTCGATGCATCCCGCAGTCGGTACGCTCCACCGGTTAGAACTTGGTCAATTATGAAGGGACCTTCCCATTTGGGATCGAGCTTGTTGTTTTTCTTATCCGGCAGGCGTAGAACTAGTTTGCCAACGTTATAGGTTTTGGCCTGTACTTCTCTGCTTTGGTATCTGCGAGCCTGTTGCTGATAAAATGTGGAATGGGCTTTGGCTACGTCGCGCTCCTCCTCCAGGGTGTCCAGACTGTCCTGCCGATCGAGCTCGGCTTGTCTTCCTTCGTACATGCGCACTCGAGGTGAGTCATGAATTATGTCACAGGGCAAGACTGCCTCTGCGCCGTACACCATAAAGAAGGGTGTATATCCGGTACTACGATTCGGCGTGGTCCGCAGCCCCCAGAGTACAGAGTCGAGCTCCTCTACCCAGTGTGTGTTAGACTCCGTTAAGGAGCGCACTAATCTAGGTTTAATGCCGCTCATTATAAGACCGTTTGCTTGCTCGACTTGACTGTTGATTTGTGGGTGATAGACTGAAGCATAATCGAGCTTGATGCCCATTTTGCTGCACCAGAGTTTTACCTCGTCGGCTGTGAAGTTCGTGCAATTATCAGTGATGATGCTGTGGGGGACGCCATAACGGTGTACAACCCCGGATATGAAGTCTATCACCGGTCTGGATTCGGCTGTTTTAACAGGTTTGGCCTCTATCCATTTGGTGAATTTATCCACCATGAAAAATAAGCATTTTTTTCTTATGGGTTCCCCCTTTAAGGGGTCCAACCATGTCAAGCCCCCAGACCGCAAAGGGCCATGTAATGGGGATTGTTTGGAGGGCAGTGGGTGGCATGTGGCTTTGATTTGCAAAGAGCTGGCAACCGGTGCAACGTTGGACCAAGTCCTGTGCATCTGCCCGGGTCGTTGGCCAATAGAATCCTGTACGGAAGGCCTTACTTATAAGAGCCCGGGCTGCGGCGTGATGACCGCCGAGTTCGGCGTGAATTTCTGCCAAAAGATTCCGCCCTTCCTCTTCGGAGATGCACCTTTGAAGAATTCCGGTAGTCCTTTTTTTGTACAATTCTCCCTCATGGACCCTCTAGGCCTTGGATCGCCGCACTATGCAGCGTGCCTCATTTTGGTCCTCCGGAAGTTCCTGTCTAGTTAGGTAGGCCAGGAATGGTTCTGTCCATGGGGAAATAATGGCAATTATTTCGTGGGCTGAAGGTGTTATTTTGGTGGCGGAGCCTCCGATTGTGTCAGAGAGTTCGGTATCGGGTATTTTGGCCGGGTCCGGACTGTTGTTACCGGTGTCCCCTTCCCATACTACGGATTGCTTGAACAGCCTTTCCAAAAATATGTTGGGGGGGACCGCATCACGTTTTGCGCCGATGCGGGCGAGGATATCCGCCGCCTGATTGTTTTCCCGAGCCACATGGTGAAATTCGAGCCCCTCGAACCGAGCTGACATTTTTAAGACGATGTTTCGATAGGCCGCCATTTTCGGATCCTTGGCGTCAAAGTAGGACAACATACAATCAAAGCACGAATATACAAGCCAAGTTCTATAATGAAAGATTCCCACTAGTATATGAAAGTGACAACATAGGAGACTCTCTATCATGAAGATCATGGTGCTACTTTGAAGCACAAGTGTGGTAAAAGGATAGTAGCATTGCCCCTTCTCTCTTTTTCTCTCATTTTTTATTTTTTTATTTTTTTATTTGGGCCTTTTTTATGGCCTCTTTTTTTTAGTCCGGAGTCTCATCCCGACTTGTGGGGGAATCATAGTCTCCATCATCCTTTCATCACTGGGACAATGCTCTAATAATGATGATCATCACACTTTTATTTACTTACAACTCGATACTTAGAACAAGATATGATTCTATATGAATGCCTCTGGCGGTGTACCGGGATGTGCAATGACTCATGAGTGACATGTTGAAATAATTATGAACGGTGGCTTTGCCACAAATACTATGTCAACTACATGATCATGCAAAGCAATATGACAATGATGGAGCGTGTCATAATAAACGGAATGGTGGAAAGTTGCATGGCAATATATCTCGGAATGGCTATGGAAATGCCATAATAGGTAGGTATGGTGGCTGTTTTGAGGAAGGTATATGGTGGGTTTAAGCTACCGGAGAAAGTTGCGCGATACTAGAGAGGCTAGCAATGGTGGAAGGGTGAGAGTGCGTATAATCCATGGATTCAACATTAGTCATAAAGAACTCACATACTTATTGCAAAAATCTATTAGTTATCGAAACAAAGTACTACGCGCATGCTCCTAGGGGGATAGATTGGTAGGAAAAGACCATCGCTCGTCCCCGACCGCCACTCATAAGGAAGACAATCAATAAATAAATCATGCTCCGACTTCATCACATAACGGTTCACCATATGTGCATGCTACGGGAATCACAAACTTTAACACAAGTATCTCTCAAATTCACAACTACTCACTAGCATGACTCTAATATCACCATCTCCATATCTCAAAACAATCATAAGGAATCAAACTTCTCATAGTATTCAATGCACTTTATATGAAAGTTTTTATTATATCCCTCTTGGATGCCCATCATATTAGGACTAGTTTCATAACCAAAGCAAACTACCATGCTGTTCTAAAGACTCTCAAAATGATATAAGTGAAGCATGAGGGTTCATTAATTTATATAAAATAAACCACCACCGTGCTCTAAAAAGATATAAGTGAAGCACTAGAGCAACAACAAACTACTCCGAAAGATATAAGTGAAGATCAATGAGTAGTCGAATAATTATGCAACTATATGAAGACTCTCTAACATTTAAGAATTTCAGATCTTGGTATTTTATTCAAATAGCAAGCAAAACTAGCTCCAAGTAAAGTTACCGATGAACGAAGACGAAAGAGGGGATGCCTTCCAGGGCATCCCCAAGCTTAGGCGTTTGGTTGTCCTTGAATATTACCTTGGGGTGCCTTGGGCATCCCCAAGCTTAGGCTCTTGCCACTCCTTATTCCATATTCCATCGAATCTTCACCCAAAACTTGAAAACTTCACAACACAAAACTTAACAGAAAACTCGTAAGCTCCATTAGTATAAGAAAACAAATCACCACTTAGGTACTGTTGTGAACGCATTCTAAATTCATATTGGTGTAATATCTCATAATCAATTGGAACTTATTTATAGCAAACAAGTCATCACAATAATCATCATAGATAGCAACTTTGTTCTCATAATCAATTGGAACTTCTTTCGAAATAGTGGAATCATTACTAAATAAAGTCATGACCTCTCCAAATCCCCTTTCATCAATATAATCATCATAAATAGGAGGCATGCTTTCATCATTATAAATTTGCTCATCAAAACATGGGGGACAAAAAATATCATCTTCATCAAACATAGCTTCCCCAAGCTTGTGGCTTTGCATATCATTAGCATCATGGATATTCAAGGAATTCATACTAACAACATTGCAATCATGCTCATCATTCAAATATTTAGTGCCAAACATTTTAATGCATTCTTTTTCTAACACTTTGGCACAATTTTCCTTTCCATCATACTCACGAAAGATATTAAAAAGATGAAGCGTATGAGGCAAACTCAATTCCATATTTTTTGTAGTTTTCTTTAATAAACTAAACTAGTGCTAAAACAAGAAACAAAAAGATTCGATTGCAAGATCTAAAGATATACCTTCAAGCACTCACCTACCTGGCAACGGTGCCAGAAAAGAGCTTGATGTCTACTACACAACCTTCTTCTTGTAGACGTTGTTGGGCCTCCAAGTGCAGAGGTTTGTAGGACAGTAGCAAATTTCCCTCAAGTGGATGACCTAAGGTTTATCAATCCGTAGGAGGAGTAGGATGAAGATGGTCTCTCTCAAGCAACCCTGCAACCAAATAACAAAGAGTCTCTTGTGTCCCCAACACACCCAATACAATGGTAAATTGTATAGGTGCACTAGTTCGGCGAAGAGATGGTGATACAAGTGGTATATGGATAGTAGATATAGGTTTTTGTAATCTGAAAATATAAAAACAGCAAGGTAACTAATGATAAAAGTGAGCACAAACGGTATTGCAATGCGTTGAAACAAGGCCTAGGGTTCATACTTTCACTAATGCAAGTTCTCTCAACAATAATAACATAATTGGATCACATAACTATCCCTCAACATGCAACAAAGAGTCACTCCAAAGTCACTAATAGCGGAGAACAAACGAAGAGATTATGGTATGGTACGAAACCACCTCAAAGTTATTCTTTCCAATCAATCCGTTGGGCTATTCCTATAAGTGTCACAAACAGCCCTAGAGTTTGTACTAGAATAACACCTTAAGACACAAATCAACCAAAACCCTAATGTCACCTAGATACTCCAATGTCACCTCAAGTATCCGTGGGTATGATTATACGATATGCATCACACAATCTCAGATTCATCTATTCAACCAACACATAGAACCTCAAAGAGTGCCCCAAAGTTTCTACCAGAGAGTCAAGACGAAAACGTGTGCCAACCCCTATGCATAGGTTCATGGGCGGAACCCGCAAGTTGATCACCAAAACATACATCAAGTGAATCAATAGAATACCCCATTGTCACCACGGGTATCCCACCCAAGACATACATCAAGTGTTCTCAAATCCTTAAAGACTCAATCCGATAAGATAACTTCAAAGGGAAAACTCAATCCATTACAAGAGAGTAGAGGGGGAAAACATCATAGGATCCAACTATAATAGCAAAGCTCATGATACATCAAGATCGTATCACCTCAAGAACACGAGGGAGAGAGATCAAACACATAGCTACTGGTACATACCCTCAGCCCCGATGGAGAACTACTCCCTCCTCGTCATGCACACCACCGGGATGATGAAGATGGCCACCGGAGAGAGATTCCCCCTCCGGCAGGGTGCCGGAACAGGTCTAGATTGGTTTTCGGTGGCTACGGAGGCTTCTGGCGGCGGAACTCCCGATCTATTCTGCTCCTCGATAGTTTTAGGGTATATGGATATATATAGGCAGAAGAAATACATCAGGGGAGCCACGAGGGGCCCACGAGGGTGGAGGGCGCTCCCAGGGGGGTGGGCGCCCCCCTGCCTCGTGCTCTCCTCGTTGATCCCCTGACGTGCACTCCAAGTCTCCTGTATTGCTTTCTTTCCAAAAATAACTTTTCCAAAGGTTTCATTCCGTTTGGACTCCGTTTGATATTCCTTTTCTGCGAAACACTGAAACAAGGGAAAAATAGAAACTGGCACTGGGCTCTAGGTTAGTCCCAAAAATCATATAAAATAGCATATAAATGCATGTAAAACATCCAAGGTTGATAATATAATAGCATGGAACAATCAAAAATTATAGATACGTTGGAGACGTATCAGCCTCCTGCCTGTTCACTAGCGCCAAGGCGCTCCTCTTCCTCCGCGTCTGACCCCGCGCGCCCCTGCACCCCAAGTCCATCGCCACCGTGCCTTCCTGCCTCCTCCGCGCCCATCCCCTGTTGCATCTCCGTCGGCCTCATCCGTGTGCTATGGAGCTCTTGCCTGAGCCGTTCCCTTCGGCCAACTCTGTTGCTGCTGCCGCTGCTTTGATCTTCCCTAGTGCAGCTCGTTTCCAATGAATGATAGCCCGATGGTTATCTCCACGCCAAGTACCATGACCCGCAAGACCGAGAACGCCAAGCACCCCTTCGAGTTGTCAGGACCGCAAGCGCCAAGTACCACGACGGCCCTCGAAGAGTTCGGATTCGACAAGTCCAATGACGCTCTTGTACAACTACGTTGGCGAGACTGGGACCGGCAAGACCGACTACACGGAAACGCCAAGTATCCCTATGCGTGAAGATGCCTAGACCATTTCGGGATTCACCAAGTACCGCTATCGATGACTCGAACATCCACGAAAAACGTGTACCACTACCATCGCCGAGATCGCGAGAACATCTACCGACGACCTCGGAGCGTGAACGGCGACCGTTGTCGAAGACCCGTACCTCTACCGCTTCCCGAACATGAACGACTACTTCCACTACCGTCGCGTGAACAACTACTTCTACAACCCATTTAAACCGAACAGTTCCGAAAACGCACGCTTCGAAGGTATACCCCCGAGTCGAACGCCGATGCGATGAATGAATGAATGAGATGAGTTGTATGAAATGCCCTCGTTTGCACCATGTCCGAGATTGTCGCTTGCATGACCCTCCTCGTTGCCATGCCGTCGTCTCGCGGGAACCCGTTAACCGGGATCACCCCACCTTCCTTGCGTGACACGCTCCCGCCACACTTCCATTTGCATCGGTATCTCCATGAGCTACCGGAACCGATATGTTGCCGTGGCACCATTTTCGGATTCGTCACCATGACACCCTTTATTTCCACCATGGTGAAAAATGCTTCATAACATGCTCATGTCATCATTTTCATAAAATTGCATAAACTTGCATATGTCATCCGCATCATGATAACAACATTTAAAATGTTTGAAATTGTTGTTTGCTTAAATTACTAATGTCATGTGGGGATTTTACGGAATTATTGTTTGATGTTTCTGGCCTCATTTAAACTTGACTAAATAGTTAGTTTACTTATGCCTCACCTCTTGCCATGTTAAGAACATTTAAACTTGTTGAGTAGCTTAAACGAGAGAAAACTAAATAATGGAATGTGGTGTTTTGTCAATATGCATCTCGTTGCATATTGAGCTCCAGTTAACTTGTAGTTTTGTTTGTGCACTTTTCCATGCCATGCATATGTAAACCGGATATGTATCATCCTTGGTTGTGCATCATAACATGTTTATGCTTGTGTGTTTACCATGTTGCTTGCTTCTTTCTGGTTTGCTTCTCTCATTAGCTTTGGTTTCGTTCCGGAGTTGTGGGGATTCATTCGACTATGTCCGTTTGTCTTCTTCATGGACTCGGTCTTCTTCCTTGCGGGATCTCAGGCAAGATGACCATTACCTTCGATATCACTTCTATCTTTAGTTTCTAGTTGATCGTTCTATTGCTATGTCGCGCTACCTACCACTTGTTTAACATGCCTCCCATATTGCCATGTCAAGCCTCTAACCCACCTTCCTAGCAAACCGTTGTTTGGCTAAGATACCGCTTTTGCTCAGCCCCTCTTATAGCGTTGCTAGTTGCAGGTGCCTTGCAGGTTGTTCCATGTTGGAACATGGATATGTTGGGATATCACAATATTCTCTTATTTAATCAATGCATCTATAAACTTGGCAAAGGATGGAAGGCTTGACCTTTTGCTCGGTGTTTTGTTCCACTCTTACCGCCTTAGTTTCCGTCATACCGGTGTTATGTTCCTTGATTTTGCGTTCCTTATGTGGTTGGGGTTATGGGACCCCCTTGACAGTTCGCTTTGAATAAAACTCCTCCAGTAAGGCCCAACCTTGGTTTTACATTTTCCTAACAACCTACACTTTTCCATTGGGAGTTGCAAACCCGAGGGTCATCTTTATTTTAACCCCCCCAGGCCAGTGCTCCTCTGAGTGTTGGTCTGAACTGCGCGATGTCCAGTGCCCCCTAGGAAACCAGGGTCTCAGCTAACCCGACATCTTGCCCATCCGGTGTGCCCTGAGAACGAGATACATGCGACTCCTATCGGGATTTGTCGGCACATCGGGCGGTCTTGCTGGTCTTGTTTTACCATTGTCGAAATGTCTTGTAACCGGGATTCCGAGACTGATCGGGTCTTTCCGGGAGAAGGAATATCCTTCGTTGATTGTGAGAGCTTGTGATGGGCTAAGTTGGGACACCTCTGAAGGGTATAAACTTTCGAGGGCCGTGCCCGCGGTTATGTGGCAGATCTGAATTTGTTAATATCCGGTTGTAGAGAACTTGACACTTGCCTTAATTAAAATGAATCAACCGTGTGTGTAGCTGTGATGGTCTCTTTTCGGCGGAGTCCGGGAAGTGAACATGGTTTGGGTTATGTTTGTGCGTAAGTAGTTTCAGGATCACTTCTTGATCACTTCTAGCTTCACGACCGTTGCGTAGCTTCTCATCTTACTCTTATTTGCATATGTTAGCCACCACATAATTGCTTAGTGCTTGCTGCAACTCCACCTCATTACCTCATCCTACCCATAAGCTTAAATAGTCTTGATCTCGTGGGTTTTGAGATTGTTGTGTCCTCGTGACTCACAGATACTACCAAACAGTTGTAGGTGCCGATGATACCAGTGCAGGTGATGCTACCTAATTCAAGTGGGAGTTCGGCGAGGACCTTTGTCGTTACTATGTTTCGTTTCCTGATGATCAGTAGTGGAGCCCAGTTGGGACGATCGAGGATCTAGCATTTGGGGTTATCTTATTTTCTTTGGATTTGACCGTAGTCGGTCTATGTGTGTATTTTGGATGACGAATGAATTATTTAAGTATTGTGTGACGTGGCGATTGTAAGCCAACTCTATTTATCCCTTTCTTGTTCATTACATGGGATTGTGTGAAGATGACCATTCTTGCGACAAAACGACAATGCGGTTATGCCTCTAAGTCGTGCCTCGACACGTGGGAGATATAGCCGCATCGTGGGCGTTACATGCCACTAGGATGAAAGACAAACTATAGTCCCAGTTGTGAGTCAAGGATGAACTTGCAATTGGAATGAAAAAGAAAATACGAGCCTAGTTGCAAATCGAGAGTGGAGTTGAAACTAGGACAACTACACAAAACTACGATATATACCAGTTGCGAGTCAAGGGTGGAATTGCAACTGGGACAAATACGAAACCACATGCCCAGTTGAAATTTAAGGGTGGACATGCAACTGAGATGACAAAAACTATAATCCTAGACGATACCACTTGTAAGTCGAGGCGGACTTTCAACTAGGATAATAATAAACTACAAAGCCAATTATGAGTTGAATGTGGACTTGCAACTAGGATGAAAAAGAAAACACAAGCCTAGTTGCAAGTCGAGGATGGACTTGCAACTCCGACAACTATAAAATTATGAGCCCAATTGCAAGTCAAGGGTCGACATGCAACTAGGATGAAAAAAGTACAAGTCTAGTTGCGAGTCAAGAGTAGACTTGCAACTTAGGTGAAACAAAATACATGCCAAGTTGCAAGTCAAGGGTGGAGTTGCAACTGGGATGAAACACACAACAACCCTGGTTGCGGGTCAAGGGCAAACTTGCAACTCGGACAACAACACAAAACTATGGTACCATTTGCGAGTCGAGAATGGACTTGCAACTGGGACAAGAACAAAATACAAGCCTAGTTGAAAATTGAGCGTGGGCTTGCAACTAGGATGAAAAATAAAACACATGCCCTGGTATGAGTCAAGGCTGGACTTGTAACTAGGACAATTACGAGCCCAATTATGAGTCAAGGATGGACATGCAACTGGGATGAAATAAACTATGGGCCCA
Organism: Triticum urartu; assembly: GCF_003073215.2. Classification (NCBI taxonomy): domain Eukaryota; kingdom Viridiplantae; phylum Streptophyta; class Magnoliopsida; order Poales; family Poaceae; genus Triticum; species Triticum urartu. The sequence continues at coordinate 133,223,421 of NC_053028.1, forward strand.
GTTGCAAGTCAAGGGTGGACCTGCAACTGTGATGAAAAACAAAAACCTAGGCTCCAATTGTGAGTCGAGTGGTGGGCTTGTAACTCAGACAACTACATCGTGATCTAGAAAACACACACACACACACACAAACTGGCTGTCAGCACACCTCGATAATGGGCTAATAAAAGCAAAGGCAAACAAACCAATAAAGGATGCATGACAACCAAACAACAACCAACGAGTCGAGGTTTCGAGGCTTAGACATAAATTACATAAACTAAATCAAACAGTGGCAAACTTAGACGTGACATCGTTAAAAATCATCTAGGTGTGATTCAACAATACCGTAAAAAATGCACGGAGCTAGAAAGGTGTTCAAAAGGAAATATTTTTTCCAAATTTACAAAAATATCCACAAAATCCATATTCACAATTTTGAAAAAAGGAAAAAAATACAAAATCAAAAAGAAAGAAACGAAAATGGAAAACAAACAAAAAAAAAGAAAGAAAAACTAGACAAAGTTGCGAGGCAGGTCGACATTTGTGGTTGCGTGTCTAGTGATGGACATGCAACTAAACTTTCACAAACACTTTTATCCATTCCGCACAAAGTTATGATCATATTTAAGAAGTGCAATTGCAGTTGGATGGCTTATAATTTTGTGTCGAGTAGAAGACATGAATCTACCCTTCAAACAAATTATTATTGTTCCCTAATTTGCAGACGCGTTGAAAATATGCATTTGTGGAATAAGGACAACACTTACAATTGCGCGTTTGATGATGGATATGCAACTCACAACGACAAAGACAATTCATGTCTTTTTTTAATGCATGAATTTAAACAAGAAAAGTAGAAAGGAAAAAAGAAAAAGAGAAGAAAAAATAAATAAGAAATAAGAAAAAAAAAGAAAAAGAAGGAGATAGGAAAAGAGACTAAGTAACTACTAGCAAACAAGAAAAGCATAGCAAACTCGAGAGAAAAATGTTGTCTAAAATACAAGAACACAAATTTCAGATTTTAGGACACATACAACCTACATAGACAAAAAAATAGAGGCACACAGAAACCAGAACATGTCCTACACGAGTGATGCGGAGCATCCTATGGACATCACCATGTCAAGAGTCCATTTGGCAAGTGACATGTGTGACATCTACTTCACATACACAAAGGTGAATCATCTCCTTTACACGTGCTCACTTGACCCCTTCGAGGATGGTATACTACTTGACACTTCTCCCGTGTGCATGCATAGGTATTGTCGGAACACTACGGACGACGAGGAGGAGTGCGAGTGCAAGTGTACAACTACACCATCCGCGAGGGAAGTGTGGAAACGAAGATGCAAGAAGAAGAGCTGTCGAAGAAGCTCCAGCGAGCAGATGTCCGGATGACACCGGACGACCGGCCCCTCCCAGCGAGCGGACGTCTGGCCCCCACCGGACGACCGGTACATCTACACCCGAGCCAATTCAGCGGAAGACCGACGACACCGGACGACCGGCGACCGGACGACCGCCAGCCACCGGACGTCCGGTGCCACCTTAACCGAGCCAAAGTGAGCGGAAGTCCGGCGACTACCGGACGTCCGAAAGCCCACGAGCCATCGGACGACCGGTCCCTAGCGGACGTCCGGTACCTGTCTGTGTACAGAGATCGGGCATGAAGCCCATGGATCCCTCTCCCACTTACCCCTTCGTGGACCTAGACTATATATACTCCTCCACCTCCTCCTAGTTAGGGTTAGAGTTGGTTTAGCTCATTTGAGAGATAGAGCTATGCTCATCCATATCAGATCTCCTCCGTGCGAGAGACTGCGGCCTCTTCGGAGAAGATCACTTTGGATTCAAGCCCCCTTTCTAAGGGAAGATCCCCCCGTGGATTCAAGACCTCCTCACGGAGAAGACCGGCTACCTATGTATCGTCCCTAGTTGATTGTGGATCGTGTATCTTCTCTTATGTATTCGAGGATCTAGCGCATGTGTGATCATTTCTTGTTGGTTGAGTGATTCTCTCGTGTTTCCCCTCGTGATTTCCCTCGTTTTCCCATCGTGTTCCTCGTGTTCTTCGCGGGATCCGCTCCTTTCGTGAAAGATCAGGCGATTAGGGTTCTACCCTACATCATCTTGGTATCATGAGCCACGTTGATCATGATTTTGGAGCCTCCCCCACCATTTTCTAGCCTTCTTTTGCTTGATTTCGTCCTAAATTCGAAAATCCCCACCAAAAATAGCCCCAATTTTTTTGTGAGTTGTTGGTTTGATGATGTTTTGTTGATTTTGATCCATGCATTTGCTTGGTTTCAAGTGGATCTAGCATCTCCCCAAGTTCCCCCATCTTTCATCCATGAAATCTCATCAATTTTGACCCCAAAATCCTCAAATTCCGCCCAAAATCGCGTCCCGAATCTCGGATCTGGAGTTGCCCCCGATACACCGGACGACCGTCACCTTACCGGACGTCCGGAGCCGCAGGAACCACCGGACGTCCGACCTTACCGGACGACCGGAACCCCCTAACCCGAGCAAAATCATCGGATTTCTGACCCGATCGGACGTCCGGCGACCGGACGACCGTTTTTTCCGGACATCCGCTACCTGTAGATATCAACTTCGGCTGATTTTTGTTTCGTCCATAACTAATTCATCCGGAATCCGATTTTTGCATTCTTTAGCTCGTTGGAAAGCTCTTGACATCCCCCTTCCCACAAAAACACCACCAAAATCATTTGACTCCATCAAAGTTTTGGAACTTTGGCATCAAAGTTTTGTATATTCCATATCATCTTGATATCGTGGTATCCCTCCATTGTATATTCCCTTGCTATTGCATTGATAACCCCTAGCCCATTTTGCGTCACTTGCCTATGGAGACTAGACATTTGAGTATTGCCGGCAACATTACTTGTGCACATTAGTGATCTACACCATACATTGCATACATACCATACCATATCGGTATCATATCATCTCGTGTGCCTCAAGTTTGTTCCCGCATATACACAATTGCTATCTTGGTTTGTGCATTTCGCAAAGTGTCCATATACAAAAAAAAGAATAAGCTTTTAAGCACAAGAGAAAGAGCAAAGAAGCTTGTAAGAAAGTGCCATAGCATCATACCACATTGCATAAGATTGTCATATCCGATCATCTTGGATCATACCACCGGAACATCATACATATAGAGCATACTTGGGATAGAAAGTTATCCATTTTGCATCTTATAGGTTGTGCACAAGTGTCGTATCCGCCTATAGAGCAATCGTGCTAGCGTCTCTCTTGAGTTGTGCAACACGAGCGTTTTCCGTGGATTCCACATTTTGTGCTCATCCTTGGTTGCACGACCCCATTTATCTATCCATGTGTGCGTTTCCGTGTGCCACCCATATTGCTATTGGTCTACTTGTTTCACTTGTGAATTTGTGAATCTCTTTCAACATTATTGACTCTTGCTAACATTTTGCATTAAATTTTTGTGCCACTATCCTCACCGAGCTCCACCATAAGCCTTACTTGTGTAGGTGTGAGAAACCGACAAGAATTGGTACCAATTGTGCTATTTCCTTGTCCACATTGGAGTGATCATTGATCCACTTTCAACTTCGGTCAAGGTACATTTGGTATTCGTTCTTCTCTTTCTACCACTCATATTTTTCTCTTGGATTGATGGATAGGCAAGGCATTTCATCTTCGGTCTACAACAACAATGACGAGTTCGATGCCCTGAACAACTCCAACGACGCCAAGATGCAAGCTCAAATGGAGGAGATCAAAGCCATTATCAAGTCCTACAAGAGGTCTTCCTCATCTTCAAGAAGACGCTCAAGAGCACATGCCTCCGAGCTACCATCTCCGGCAAGATCACATCGGCATCGACACCATCACCAACAAGGACGTGAAGGTCAAGAGCTCAACACCAACAACTGCTCAACGAATTCACCATCTCCCTTGGCATCTTCGCCAAGCGACTTCAAGGCATCTTCGCCTACGGACATACGTCATCTTCGCCAACAAGCACCTCAATACTACGCTCAAGAGAAGCTCCCCAAGCTCAAGTCCGCGACTTCCACGAGCTACTACGACCTCGACACCGACCACACGATTCCTTTCTATGGGACTCAAGAACCCAAGGAGTATCTCGAGTGGGAGCGTTTGATGGATGACTACCTCAAGCTACATCAAGTCCCTCCCAAAGATCAAGTGAAGTGTTCCACAAGAAACTTCCTCGACTACGCGTCCACATGGTGGCTTCACGCACCTTCGGAGACCTACGACATGAGTTGGTGCAAGACGAAGAGAGCTTTGCGGTGAGAGTTCGTGCCTCCAACCTACACGGAACAACTTCAACGCCAATTGGAGAACACCATCCAAGGATCCAAGTCCATCGACGAGTACTTCAAGGAGATGAAGATTGCCTTGTGACGAGCCGGCGTGGACGATCCCATTTCGATGAAGTTCCACTTCATGATGGGATTGCACAACGACATCTCCAAGACGATCTTCCTTGAGAACTACAAGTCCCTCGACGACAACTACATTGGTGCTCTCAAGGCAGAACAAGAACTCATGAAGGTCTAAGCTTCTCCACCCCAAGCTCACTTCGCGAAGACCAAGCTCCATGAGAACGAGCATGAGGCTAGTACCACCAAGATGTCCAAGCCCGACGAGCTCCAAGACGATGCTCCCAAGTTCGACTTCACCGCCATCCCTCTTTGTGGCATTGATGATGCCGAGTCCTCCATGACTCTTTTTCAAGACGGTGCGACGACGAGTACGTCTACGGAGACCCTCAAGGACCATGCTTTGGAGGCGAGCGACAAGGTGGCGAGCAAGGATGATGCTTCCATCTTAGGAGGCGAGAGTGATGATGTGCCATCTTCGGCCTTCATCCACGGCGACGACAACGAGATGGTTGAGCATGGGATTTTCCCTTCGACCACGGCGACATATGATGACCTAAGTGAACCACCACATAGAGAGAGTGAGATAGTTGATAGGTCATGTGAGGCCACTTTCAACACTAACAACTTGACCTCTACCTCTGTTGTGTCTTCTCATTTGGTGCTAGGTCCCATCTATGATGACGCGCCAATTCACGACGACTTCGTCCTCCCTTTGGACAAGACGATGGCCTTGGTGGAATATGATGCACCCCCACATGGTTCCATCAAGATGATGATATTGACCACCATTTGGTCTTTCACACCTCACCTACATCAATTGAGTGTAATGAACAAGGTAACTAGGTGAAGGTGATGCTCTAGTCCCACTAGTGGACATTCATGACATTGATTGCTTGCATGATGTTGATCCCCCTATTGACATGCTTCATGCTAGTATGATTTCCCCATGCGATGATTTACCCACTTATGATGAGTATGATGATTGCCATGTGGAGTCTTTTAGTTGTGATGCCATGTTACATAGGATTTCTTGTGCTAATTCTCTCGGTCACATCATGTTTGCCAATTCACTTGACTTGTCATATGCTATGCATGAGATCAATCATATGTCATATTTGCAATCTCTTCATAGTGACTATGCATATGCTATTAAAATGAACCCAATTTGCACATATGGCATAGATGACAAGCCTATGGTTATTGGCATTTGTTTCTCTTGTGATGATATTGACATGCCACCTTTGCATCATTTATCTCATATGCCATGCCATGACCACCTAGCTTCGGATATGCATTGTTTTGGGTGTTGCCCATTTTCTCCATATGATGTTTCAAATATTGCACATGAGGAGACCCCCCATAGTTTCCTCATACATTTTAGTAGATTATGATCACTCCCACCCATTGCATGATCCATATACTTGTATGCTCAATTTACATCCCCATCGTGTCATACACAATAACTATTCTTTCATGATGGATAACATGTTCTTATACCATGCATCAAATTTCTTTGAGCGATGCTTATCTTGTGCTAACTCTCACGTGCACATACACATCATGATGGATGATGTGTACATTTACCACACACACAATTTCTTCCGTTTGTGTCTCTTTTGTGTAGGTACCCATGAATTCTTGTCAACCTCGCAATGCCACAAGTTGACAAAACGAGCTCTAGAGAGCAATGATGACTTGGGATCCCATGGATTGTCTTTCCCACCGCTCTCTTCGCGCAAATACTTCGCGCATTTCTTCTACATGACCATCACTTGGCTATGGGTTATTGTCCATTACATATTCTATGCCCATCTTTCCATGTTCACTTTGCATGCTATGCTCATTACTATGCTTGCCATGCATTCGTGACTCATGCTTTGCATTACACGTCATGATAGATTCTCATACTTGTATGTGTATTTGCAAGCTTGGTGGAGATATCACTTATTATTGCCATGTTTGCTTTGTGCCCCATGCCTATGATTATACTATGATCTTGCTTTGTGTTCGTGCTTGCGATATTTCATGTGCTTTGCCTATGCCTATTATTTACTCACATGACATCATTGCCATGATTTCCTCTAGTGTGTTGCATCTTCGCTCCACTAGTTTGCATGACATGATTGTTATTGCTTCTTGTCATATCTCTTCATATGTTGCCTCTCTCATGCTAGATGATTTGCCATGTATTGAGTGCAATTATGCATTTAGTCTTGATAATGAGTTTGCCCCCATAGCATTCTCACATATATTTGGAGATTTTGACATATTCCTTATGAAGCATGCTTGTCTTACCTCTTTGCACCATATACCTAGTGCCATGAATATTGCCATTTTTGCATCATGTTCTTCACACACTTGTGCTTCTAATGGTTATGTGCAAGAGAAGAGAACCATCATGATGGATGATGTGTTTATCTACCATACACATACGTTCCTTCTTTTGTTGTGTGCATGTGTAGGATACTTGGACTTCGTGTCAACTTCCACGTCACATGAGTTGACAATCCGAGCTCTTGAGAGCGAATCACCTTCTACCACGATGATTCTACATCGCACTTGCTTGTACTTCGGCATTGTGAAGAACGCACAAGAACATGCTTTCAAGGTGATATCCTTCTCTTTTGAGAACCGCCAATCCATGAGCATGCATATTGTCGATCATACTACTTGTGTTGCTTGGACCATGCGACTTATTTGTCATATTGGACCCCTTTCATGCGCACATGTTAGAGATCTTGCTTCCACTTGTCATTTTCAAAATTCCATGCATCATGATATATATATGCCTTGTGTGTTGCATCCAATTCTTGGATTACTTGCTCCTATCACATGTTTGGTTGCAACAATGTCATCACTTCACATATGCCATGTCCCATTGACTGCTACATGCTTGCCTTGATTGCGTCACACATGATGAACAATTGCTCTTTCCATTGTGTTGAGTGCCACACGATATTCACTACACCCAATGCACATTATGCTTGGATTGTCTTGCACTTGACCCATGTGTTTAGACACTTCATTTTATTTGGTGTTGTGAATGATTCCTATGCCTACCATAGACCTTTGATTGAGCAATTTGCCCATGCTTGCTATGATCTTGAGGTAGATGCTTATTCTCTTGTTACACATATTTGCATCACTACCTCACATTTACATGCTTGTCCCCATGATATCTTTGATTGTGCTGAATTTATGCGCTTATATGCCATGTCACAATCCTTTGTCAAACCATATGCTTTGCATGATGACGACACTTGTTTGGTGAATCACCTCTTGAATGCTTGGTTTTGCACTAACACTAACCACATTTGTTTTTCCAAGTGTTTGTTGTCTTTGCTCTTTTTGAAGGAATCCCAAGATGGTGCAACATTGGAGAGTGCCCATTTCAAGCTTCAAGATAACGAGAACTTGGTGATCGACCACTCCTACACGGTGACGCCATCTCTTTCCCATGGTTATTTGGATTTCGATCCGAGGTCGGATCTTTCCCAAGGGAGGGGAGATGATGCGGAGCATCCTATGGACATCACCATGTCAAGAGTCCGTTTGGCAAGTGACATATGTGACATCTACTTCACATACACAAAGGTGAATCATCTCCTTTACACGTGCTCACTTGACCCCTTCGAGGATGGTATACTACTTGACACTTCTCCCATGTGCATGCATAGGTATTGTCGGAACACTACGGACGGTGAGGAGGAGTGCGAGTGCAAGTGTACAACTACACCATCCGCGAGGGAAGCGTGGAAACGAAGAGGCAAGAAGAAGAGCTGCCGAAGAAGCTCCAGCGAGCGGACGTCTGGACGACACCAGACAACCGACCCCTCCCAGCGAGCGGACGTCCGGCCCCCACCGGACGACCGGTACATCTACACCCGAGCCAATTCAGCGGAAGACCGACGACACCGGACGACCGCCAGCCACCGGATGTCCGGTGCCACCTCAACCGAGCCAAAGTGAGCAGAAGTCCGGCAACTACCGGATGTCCGGAAGCCCACGAGCCACCGGACGACCGGTCCCTAGCGGACGTTCGGTACCTGTCTGCGTACAGAGATCGGGCATGAAGCCCATGGATCCCTCTCCCACTTACCCCTTGGTGGACCTAGACTATATATACTCCTCCACCTCCTCCTAGTTAGGGTTAGCGTTGGTTTAGCTCATTTGAGAGATAGAGCTACGCTCATCCATATCAGATCTCCTCCGTGCGAGAGACTGCGGCCTCTTCGGAGAAGATCCCTTTGGATTCAAGCCCCCTTTCTAAGGGAAGACCCCCCCGTGGATTCAAGACCTCCTCACGGAGAAGACCGGCTACCTATGTATCATCCCTAGTTGATTGTGGATCGTGTATCTTCTCTTATGTATTCGAGGATCTAGCGCATGTGTGATCATTTCTTGTTGGTTGAGTGATTCTCTCGTGTTTCCCCTCATGATTTCCCTCGTTTTCCCCTCGTGTTCCTCGTGTTCTTCGCGGGATCCGCTCCTTTCGTGAAAGATCGGGCGATTAGGGTTCTACCCTACATCAACGAGACATAGTGACAATGCCAACAATTTGCACAAAACAGGTCCAGGGCCCACAAAACAAAACAAAACATGATAGGAGTAGGTTTTGACTATTCTCTATTCACCTGACATGGTCAAGCACACTTTCATAGTACATTGACATGATGTGTGAGTGGTGCATGCACGGAAGATAATCTGCTCTCCAACGGCCTGTCTCGACGAACGAAAAGACAACGCCCCGCTAGCGAGCACGAGACAGAAAACTGAGTTTGCACGAATCTTACATAGTTGAGATCCAATGGCTCAGAGATTAGATGTGACATAGTTACTTTTTCATGGAAATACGTGTCGCATTCATATAATAAAGAACAAAGTACAAGTCACGTAAAGACCGACATGACAAAACTGAAAAGATAGCAAAATATCTCTGAGCTTGATACCAACACCCATCACCTGCCTCCGGTACCACCATAGCAGCCATCGAAGAAAAGAATGATGAATCACCTCCTCACCCGAGCTCAACGCGGCTTCATCGCTGATATGCAGCTTTGCAGACCTTCAAGGTGGCTCATCAAAAATGAAGCCTTTGCCATTGAGCGAACCAGAACGGGTGATGTAGGGTGGAAATCTATATGGCCGATCTTTCACGAAAGGAGCGGATCCCGTGAAGAACATGAAAAACACTAGGGAAAATCATAAAGGGGAACACAAGAGAAACACTGAAACCAACAAGTATGATCACACATGTGCTAGATCCATGAACACAAAGGGAGATACATGATCCACGATCAACAAAGGACGATACACGGTAACCGGTTCTTCTCCAAAGGAGGTCTTGATGGGTCCACCCAAAAGAGGGTCTTGAATCCAAGGGGATCTTCTCCGAAGAGAGGCCGCGGTCTCTCTCGTGGAGTAGATCCGTAATGGATGAGCAAAGCTCTATCTCTAATGAGCTACTACTTTGCTAACCCTAGAAAAGAGGAGGAGGAGGTCTATATATAGTCTTAGGGGTCGAAGGGGTACATGGGCTGCGGCGCAACACGCAAACAACACACAGGCGTCGGACGTCTGGGAGTTACCGGTCGTCCGGATGCTCGCGAGGGTCCGGACGTCCGGTGCTCTTCGGACTTCCGTAGATTTGGCTCGGGTGGGCTTCGGTCAGACGTCCGTTCGGGGTTGGACGTCCGGGGCGTCGGTTGTTCGGAGGCCTTCGGAAATCCGGTGATTTGGCTCAGGTGTGGGGGCGCCGTTCGTCCGGAGAGGGCCGGTCGTCCGGTGCCTGGTGGTCGTCGGACGTCTAGAGTTTGCCGGTCGTCCGGAGCCTGGGAGTTTCAAGCAGTCCTTCTTGTCCATCGAGCATGGCGTCCACACCGTCTTGTCTGTTGTGTGTATCGGATCCGCGGCTTTCCTCCAAGTACCTGATCACACATAGGGTTTCCACTTGAGGTAGTAGCCAAGTCTCATGCATAGAAAGTGGTACTTCGGAGAGGAGTGAGTTCACCTTATGTTCGATAGCCTTGGCTCGTGCTCTTGTCATTGGTCCAAGTGGTGTCGTGGGAGACGTAGGTAGTTCCATGGCGATGACCTTGGGATGCTCCGCATCATCGCCCCCCCCCTTGGGAAAGATCCAACCTCGGATCGAATTCTTCATCACCATGGTAGGGCGAGAGATCCTTGACATTGAAGACGTCGCTCACGTTTTACTTGTCGCGCGGGAGGTCGATCTTGTAAGCGTTGTTGTTGTAGCATGCAAGCACCTTGAAAGGTACATCCGCTCGTGGTAGGAGTTTGGACTTGCGTTCAGTGGGGAAGCAGTCCTTGCGAAGGTGTAGCCACACAAGATCACCAATGTTGAATACCATGGGGTGCTTGTTGATGTTGAGCTTGGTCGCAAGTCGTTGTACCTGGCGCTCGATGGTGTGCCTTGTATCTTCATGCACCTTCTTAAGATGGTTCACACGTGCACTTGCGTCCATATTGATGCGCTCTTGTAGTGGTTGAGAAAGAATGTCCAATGGGGACAATGGGTTGAATCCATAGACGACCTCAAAGGGGGACTTGCCGGTAGTTGAGTGTCTTGCACGGTTGTAGGTTAACTCGGCGATAGGTAGTGAGGGAGTCCTGGATTAGGGGGTGTTCGGGTAGCCGGACTATACCTTCAGCCAGACTCCTGGACTATGAAGATACAAGATTGAAGACTTCGTCCCGTGTCCGGATGGGACTTTCCTTGGCGTGGAAGGCAAGCTTGGCGATGCGGATATTCAAGATCTCCCATGTAACCCTAACCCTATCCGGTGTCTATATAAACCGGAGGGTTGTAGTCCGTAGGCAATCAACTCCATACACAACAATCATACCATAGGCTAGCTTCTAGGGTTTAGCCTCCTTGATCTCGTAGTAGATCTACTCTTGTACTACCCATATCATCAATATTAATCAAGAAGGAGTAGGGTATTACCTCCATCGAGAGGGCCCGAACCTGGGTAAAAACATCTTGTCCCTTGTCTCCTGTTACCATCCGGCCTTGACGCACAGTTCGGGACCCCCTACCCGAGATCCGCCGGTTTTGACACCGACATTGGTGCTTTCATTGAGAGTTCCTCTGTGCTGTCACAATCAGGAAGGATGCCTCCTCCCATCTTTAAAGACGGCGCCGTTGCTAAGGGAGCCTTGGCTGTTGGCCAAACCCTCCGGCTAGGTGGTTTCCTCATGACCGCCTGTTCGGCTGTTGCGCCGACGGTGACCTCTCGGGTCATCAAAAGCAACCTACACGTCAGCTCGGAGCTCGTCGAGCAACTAGATCCAATGGAGCTCTCTTCCGTAAACGAGCTCTTGGATTGCATCGCCGCCCTGGGGGTCGCTACGGATTATGACCAGGTTGGGCTTAAACCCGATCTAAGAGAAATTAACTCTCCCCAAGTCACCCACCACGTTGCTGTGGTAGAGGCGCAGTGCGGCGACCCTTCATCTATTTTAAGGACTAGCTACGTCCGAATTCCCGACTCCTCCAAGCCGGATACCCGCGAAGAGGAGGATGTAACTCAAGACCTAAGCTTAGGATCAGGCAACGGGCTAGATTCGTTGGACAACATCCAAGAATCCGAACTTCAGAGTTCGGAAACTCTTCAGCCTCCGAATCTTGGATTGGGCGAGGTTTCAGATTCAACGACACCCGCCTACCCGAACATAAGCGATCTCTCCCAAATCAGGCAGAGGCCCGAGGAAACAGTACATCATTACTGGGCCAGATTCCTCCTGGTTATGAACAGGATAAAGGATTGCCGCGAGGGAGACGCAATCTCAATTTTCTGCAGTAATTGCATGGACGAGGGAATCCTTAACGCCGTAAGTCGTCGTGATATTACACGCTTCGCTGACTTGGCGTCCATAGTACAAAAATACTGTGCGATGGAAAGCGCCTGGAAAACCAAAATAAAGTTTTGGGATAATCCGGCCTTGAATAGTAATCCCGTCCGAACTAAGAGGGTGCACCCGGGATAAACACCAAAAAACCAAAACCCTCTACAGGGCATGGAACCGTACTGGAAAGGTGGCTTGATGGACCCTATAGAATTCACAATACAGAGGATGCCACACCAACTCACAGCCTTAGAGCATGTTGGATACTCCGGCAGGTGGCCAAAATTGGCGAGGACCTCTTAATTCTGGAGGCCGCAGAAAGCCAGCCCGAGGACACCAGTACCGTTCTCACACTCTTCGAGACTTTCGCATCAAACAATATGCGAAAAAGAACACTCCGCAGCCTCGCCGAAGTCTATCAAGTTGCAACAATAAATCCATGGAGCGACACTGCTATTACCTTCAACGCAAGTGATGAACCTAGATTCCGAACAGCCCGAGCACCAGCCACATTGGTCCTCAGTCCCATAGTGGATGGCTTTCGCCTCACCAAGGTGCTCATGGATGGAGGCAGCGGACTGAACCTCATTTATGAGGAAACCCTTCAAAAAATGGAAATAGACTGGAACCGCATCGAGCGAAGCAGCACAACCTTTAGAGGAATAATCCCCAGTCGGGAAGAATCACAGGAAAAATCACACTAGATGTGGTGTTCGGCACGCCGGATAATTACAGGTCCGAAGAAGTCACGTTTCAGGTGGCCCCGTTTAAGAGCGGATATGACGCTTTACTAGGGCAAGAAGCATTCACAATCTTCCAAGCAATACCCCATTACGGGTACATGAAGCTTAAGATGCCCGGGCCGAATGGAATTATCACTCTAGCTAGTGATCCGGACATAGCACTCCGCGCCGAAAACAAGACGGCCGCATTAGCCCTTGAGGCGCTATCCGAAGCCTTAGTGGCCGAGGAACTGACTGCGCTGCGCTCCACGGTTAACAGGGATGATGTGATACTCGATAAGAGATCCAAATCCACATCCTTCAAGCCAGCCGACGAAATAGTCAAATTCCAGGTCCATCCAACGGACCCCAATAAAACAGCTTCAATCGGGGCACGACTGAACCCTGATGCAGACGCCGCCCTACGAGAGTTCCTACGAGAGAACTGGGACATCTTCGCCTGGCACCCTTCAGACATGCCAGGGATCCCACGTAGGCTGGCCGAACACAGCTTAAATATCCTAAAAGGATTTAAACCTGTCAAACAAGCCCTTCGGCGTTTTTCCGAACCCAAGAGACAGGCTATGGGAGAGGAGCTAGCCAAGCTATTGGAGGCCGGATTCATCAGAGACATAAAACATCCGGACTGGCTAGCAAACCTAGTGATGGTGCCAAAGAAGGACAAATCCTGGCGCCTGTGTGTCGACTTTAAAGACCTTAACAAGGCTTGCCCAAAGGATCCCTTCCCCCTCCCCCGCATCGACCAAATTATCGATGCCACCGCAGGACACGATTTGTTGTGTTTCCTCGATGCATACTCCGGTTACCATCAAATCAAGATGGCAGAATCAGACCAAGATGCAACAACATTCATCACACCATACGGCCCATTCTGCTTCAACACAATGCCCTTCGGGCTAAAAAACGCCGGCGCAACATATTAGCGCATGATCCAGACATGTCTGGCAAATCAGATCAGCAAAACAGTGGAGGCGTATGTGGACGATGTGGTCGTCAAATCAAGACATGTCGAATCTCTAGTAGAAAACTTGAGGCTTACATTCGATAACCTCCGAAAATATGACATCAAGCTCAACCCGGAAAAATGCATCTTCGGCGTTCCATCCGGAAAGCTCTTGGGCTTCATTGTATCCGGTAGAGGAATTGAAGCAAATCCAGCCAAGATCCGAGCTTTGTCACAATTGGATATCCCAAAGGACCTCAAACAAATACAAAAATTAACCGGATGCATGGCGGCTTTAAGCCGCTTCATCTCCCGCTTGGGAGAAAAGGCACTACCCCTCTATCGCCTCCTTCGGCGCACCGAACACTTCGAGTGGACGGAGGCCGCCACGGCCGGACTTGATGAAATAAAATCCATATTGGCAACAAACCCAGTCCTGGCCGCGCCGAACACTGACGAACCAATGTTATTGTACATTGCAGCAACACATCAAGTTGTCAGCGCAGTACTCGTTGTCGAGCGGGAAACGGATGGACACAAATTCCCCCTTCAAAGGCCGATCTACTACGTATCCACCGTCCTCACTCCATGCAAATCACGGTACCCGCATTATCAAAAGATTGCATACGCGGTATTCATGGAATCCCGGAAGCTACGACACTACTTTCAAGAGTGTTCCATAACAGTAGCCTCGGAAGTACCACTCAATGATATTATCAACAACCGCGATGCAACGGGCCAGATTGCAAAATGGGCCATCGAGCTTCTCCCATTCGATATAACCTATAAGCCACGGCGAGCTATTAAATCGCAAGTTTTGGCCGACTTCGTCGCAGAATGGATGGAGGCCGAGCTCCCTAAAGAGTACGACACATATTCAAACTGGATTATGCATTTCGACGGCTCCAAAATGTTGGCTGGACTGGGGGCTGGCATCGTCCTGACGTCCCCCACAGGAGACACAGTCCAATATGTGCTCCAGATCATGTACATGGATTCCAACAATGCAGCCGAATATGAGGCCCTCCTACATGGCCTCCGGATAGCAGTATCCATGGGTATCCAGCGCCTAGAGGTACGCGGGGATTCAAACCTCGCGATATCCCAAATAAATGGAGACTTCGACGCCAAGGACCCAAATATGGCAGCTTACCGCAACGCCATCCTAAAAATGTTAGCTCGGTTCGAAGGGCTGGAGTTTCACCATATAGCCCGAGAAAACAATCAAGCAGCGGACGTCCTGGCACGCATCGGAGCAAGACGCGATGCAGTCCCCCCAACATCTTTTTGGAAAGATTGTTCAAGCCATCCGTAGCATGGGAGGGGGAACCCGCAAATAACAGCCCGGACCCAGCCGCACCACTCAACGCCGAACAATCTGACACAATTGGAGGCTCTGCCAATGAAATTACACCTTCAGCCCACGTAATAATGGCGGTCATCGCCCCGTGGAAAGAACCATTCCTAGCCTACCTTACTAGGCACGAACTCTCAGAAGACCAAAATGAGGCCCGCTGCATAGTGCGGCGATCTAAAGCCTATAGAGTCCATGAGGGAGAGCTTTATAAGAAAAGCACTACCGGAGTCCTTCAAAGGTGCATCTCCGAAGAGGAAGGGCGGAACCTTCTGGCTGAAATTCATGCCGGACTTGGTGGTCACCACGCCGCTGCTCGGTCCCTTGTTAGCAAGGCTTTCCGTACAGGCTTTTATTGGCCGACGGCCCGGGCAGACGCTCAGGACCTAGTCCAACGATGCGCTGGTTGCCAACTTTTTGCCAACCAAAGCCATATGCCACCCACCGCACTCCAAACTATACCCATCACCTGGCCTTTTGCGGTCTAGGGGCTTGACATGGTCGGACCCCTTAAAGGTGGGACCGATAGGAAAAAATACTTACTGGTCATGGTGGATAAATTCACCAAATGGATAGAAGCCAAGCCTGTTAAAACGGCCGAATCCGGACCTGTGATAGACTTCATATCCGGGGTTGTACACCGTTATGGCGTCCCCCACAGCATCATAACCGATAACGGTACAAACTTTACCGCCGACGAGGTAAAACTCTAGTGCAAAAACATGGGCATCAAGCTCGGTTATGCTTCCGTCTATCACCCACAAACCAACGGCCAGGTCGAACATGCAAATGGTCTTATCATGAGCGGCATTAAACCCAGACTGGTGCGGTCCCTCAAGGAATCTAACACGCACTGGGTAGAGGAGCTCGACTCCGTGCTATGGGGGCTGCGGACCATGCCAAATCGCACCACCGGACACACACCATTTTTATGGTCTACGGCGCAGAGGCAGTTCTGCCCTGCGACATAATTCATGACTCACCTAGAGTGCGCATGTACGAAGAAAGAGAAACCGAGCTCGATCGGCAGGACAACTTGGACGCCCTGGAGGAGGAGCGTGACGTGGCAAAAGCCCATTCCGCATTTTATCAACAGCAGGCCCGAAGATATCAAAGCAGAGAAGTACGGGCCAAAAATTACAATGTTGGCGAACTAGTTCTACGCCTGCCGGATAAGAAAAAGGACAAACTCAAGCCCAAGTGGGAAGGTCCATTCATAATCGACCAAGTCCTGACTGGCGGGGCGTACCGCCTGCGAGATGCGTCGCATAACCGACTCGAGCCGAACCCGTGGAACGCCACCCGTCTCCGAAGATTCTATGCCTAGCGCGGACTCTGTGTTTGTCTCCTTCCTCTGTCCATTTTTTGCATTTTTCTGTCTTACATTTCTCTCCTTCCCCTCTTTTCTTTTATAGCCCTTAAAGGCTCATCTAGTGATGCGCCACTCGCGCTCATTAAACCTGGGGGCTTCTTTAACAGAAGCTTATTTATACGGGCTTCACGCCCAACACATGCGTCAAACTTCCGCATGTACCCTTTTTTTCACCATTATATGCATCGATATGACTTAAGTTTTGGCCAAGCTGGGTTGCCTGGCTCCTGTGCTTACCCCTACGTTCCCGATTGTTCGGCTAGGCGGTAAAGGGAGCACCTCTGCGATTGTTACTGCTGGGTCAGCCGGATGTGTACCTCAGACTGGCTGAAGCCGAAAGCTAGCGTTCTTAAGGGAATATTCGGTCGGTGAGATAAAAGATGATCTTTTTACTCATTCTATGCGCCCCCAGATGCTTTTTTCTGCGTCTTTTTACGCAGTCCGGACATGCACTTTAGGGCATGCCTCCCAGCGAAAGGAACCCCTAACGGAACTATTCTCTCTGGAAGATGTTTCTTACTAACCATGTAATATAACATAACTAGTTGGGCACTTGTCTGATAAAGCACTAATGACCCCTACGCCTGGTCTCCACGCATACCACGGTTCTTATATAACGGCTATGGTATTCGGACACACTCCGGACCGTCAGGTCCCGAGGTTGAAGCGAAAAGGTCGGCAACGACAAACGATCTACAATCCGGCTAGAAGGCATAACACATGTCAATTCAAAATTACATAGTAATTCTGACTGATTGTATTCCTCTTCTATACCATCTAACAGGCTGTCTAATTTACAGTCCTGCTGGGAATACTTCGCGGCCAACTCTACTTGGCCGTATACTAAGCTCACATGGATCTCCTTCCCGTTAGGCCCCACTGGTCCGACCTCGGCCATGTGGTTTGGGCCAGACTTCGTAAAACGGGTCTTCACCATGGCCCAGGCTTCCCTAGCGCCTTGTCGGCAGGCCGATATCTTCCACAACTGGAAGCGCCGCCGAGCTCCCTACAGCTTCTCCGCAAGCTCTCCAAGGCCCTCGGGCATGGAGTGGGCAGGCCATAAGGCTTGGGCAACACCTCGCATCGCGTGCCGAATTCGCTCGTGCAGTTGCATGAGTTCGGGAAGAAGGTCACCCGTAGAACCGGGCATCTCCTCTGCAGGACGACCTGTGAGCATACCTACAGACATTACTCTGTTAGTCGACTTCCTTGCCGAACTCTTTTTTCAAAGTTCATTCAAGAACTTACTAAATATGCCGCGTCGAAGACGCTGATTCTCCTTCGTGGAGTCCGACAGCTGGCCACGAACATATTTAAGTTCGACGTCCAGTCTGGTGTTGGCATCCTGAAGATCATTCTTCTCTCGCCTCACCTTTGTCAACGTACTCTCACCGGCCTTTAGCCGGCGTAAGAGTTGTTGCTTTTCCGGATCGAGTCCGGCGCCATCTGCAACATGATTTGTCAGATTTGCACCCACACCGCACAATACTAATCTTTCAAAGTGTATCTTACCTGAGGGGGTCTCTTTGGACTCCCCTGCTGCGGCTAGTGCGGCCTCTAGTTGGGCCTTGCACTTTTCCAGCTCCTGTGACAGTACATTATTCTTCTCTATAAGAACCTAAATATTAAATGATCCTTAAATCAGTTGCTCTAACTGTTTCAAGTCTCGGGGGCTACGGGTATATATATATTTGACCAAAATTTTCTTACCCGTATGTCTTTTACATACTGCTCCGTGGCTCTAGCTAAACCATTTTGAGCGGCACGGAGGTACGCATCTCCCGAATTAAAGGCATCTAAAGCCTCTTGGGAGAAACAAGCGTCGCGTAGAACTGTCCGGCGACGCCTGTGGTTCATGGCACTCTCCACTTCAGAATTTGTGGCAGACAGCCAGTCCGCATCCTCTGTCGGAGGAGCATCCGGTGCGTGCCTTGTGCTCGCCTCCGCTTCCTGGCCAGACGTTGGAGCCTAGCTGGTGGAGGCGCGATTGGCAACCTCTCCGGATATAGTCCGGCGAGGTCTCTTCGTTCTGAAGATAGCACGAACGTTAATACGCCCGGACAGAATAACACCAGGGAAGCAGAGGGTGCGCTATACCTTTGCGCCGGCATCTCAGTCCAGACTACATTCCTTTTTGCCCCACGGGGCCCTGCGGCCCCTCGTTGGCTAGCCGCCGCAGGTTCGGCCTCCTGCCTCGGAAATCTCCCCTGCAAAACACGGTTGTCATCAGAAACACCGGAATACGTGAGAGTGGAATCTCTCTCAAGGGAATGAGACTCCGGTTTCTGTCACCTGGGAGGCCGGGATTAACCCTGGGTAATCAGCCGTGATGGCTACCAAGGTATTGTCCTGGCTTAGCTGATGGAACACCCCGTCGATAAGCTCCACCGATATGTCCGGATCCTCTTCGGAGTTCGGATCGAGGGACCGTTCTGGGTCCTCGGGTTGTGGAGGGCGGCTGTTTATATCCTTTACCACCTGTTGCAGTTCCTGCATTGAAGTCGTTAGACTACATATCTAACCGTGGGAGTACAAAACAAACGGGCAAGCACAGTTGTTCACTTACCCAACTTGGAGGATCGTACATAGTAAATCCGGCCTGCGGGTTGACGCGGAGGAATTCCTCCTTTTCTCCCTTGTACAAAGAGGATAAGATCTTTACTATGGCGGCAGCTGAAGCCGGCCCCTTACGACCGTAAGGGTGGCGTCATCCTCCCCGTTGAAATCCCACATGGGGTGGCCTCTATATTGAAGTGGCTGCACCCCCCGCATAATGCATGCGGCCATGACTCCAATCATGGTTAGTCCGGAATGAGCCAACAGTCTTATCTGGCCCATCAGGTAAAGGACGTCTCTGTCGCTTTCTCTCTGAGAGCTCCGCGGACGCCAGCTCAAGCGTTTCTTCAATGGAGCACTGTTGAACTCAGGGAGACCGACCCGGATAGGGTCCGGTAGCGGGACGTCATCTATATAAAACCATTCCGAAGGCTAGTCCTTGGACGCCTTCTTCGGGGTTCCGGATAGGTATCCGGTCCCGGCGATGCGCCATACTTCGGCTCCGCCCACTTGGTATATAGACCCCTCTTTAGAACGGGGCACCAGGCAGAATAACCTCTTCCACAGCGCGAAATGAGCCTCAATGCCTAAAAATAGCTCGCAAAGGGCGACGAAACCCGCAATATGCAATACGAAGGCGGGCGTGAGGTTGTGCAGCTGGAGGCCGTAGAACTCCAGAAGCCCACGGAGAAATGGGTGAATTGGAAATCCCAGTCCCCTTATTAGATAGGGGACGAGGCACACCCGCTCTCCTTTAGAAGGATTGGGGGTGCTCTCCGCTTGTTTTCCGCCATTATAGGTGGCGAGACTGGCTCGGACCGGGGCCATGTATGCCTGAGGGAGAAATCCCTTAGCCTGAAGTGACGCTAACTCGCTATGCGGGATGGTGCAACTCTCCCAGTCCCCGGGTTTGGGACCGGAGGGGCGAGGGGAGGAGCTGCGAGGCTGGTCATGTTGGAATGGACCTTTGCTGCAAGCGCTCTGATGATAACTCGCGGAACGGAGAAGATGTGGTTTGGACCTAAATCCCCATCCCGTTAAATAGGCGGCTCGTTTATACGGCTAGGGGTGTGGATGTAAAAACACCCCGGCTTTTCGCATTCGTTTGAACACGTGGAAGACGGCCATTATTGGGCGTGGAAGCCGAGGAGCACTACATTACAAAAATCGGACATTATTCCTACAGGTACACAAGATTTGGAGAGGAACCCGCCTTGCAATGCCGAACAATCTGCACGCCGGACTCATCATCATTGAAGCCTGGTTCGGGGACTACTAAGGGAGTCCTGGATTAGGGGGTGTTCGGGTAGCCGGACTATACCTTCAGCCGGACTCCTGGACTATGAAGATACAAGATTGAAGGCTTCGTCCCGTGTCCGGATGGGACTTTCCTTGGCGTGGAAGGCAAGCTTGGCGATGCGGATATTCAAGATCTCCTACCATTGTAACTGACTCTATGTAACCCTAACCCTATCCGGTGTCTATATAAACTGGAGGGTTGTAGTCCGTAGGCAATCAACTCCATACACAACAATCATACCATAGGCTAGCTTCTAGGGTTTAGCCTCCTTGATCTCGTGGTAGATCTACTCTTGTACTACCCATATCATCAATATTAATCAAGCAGGAGTAGGGTATTACCTCCATCGAGAGGGCCCGAACCTGGGTAAAAAACATCTTGTCCCTTGTCTCTTGTTACCATCCGGCCTTGACGCACAGTTCGGGACCCCCTACCCAAGATCCGCCGATTTTGACACCGACAGGTAGACACTCCTCCCACTCCTTTGTGTTCTTCTTGATTAGCATGCGAAGTAGAGCGGAGAGTGTGCGGTTGGTCACCTTCGTTTGGCCGTCGGTTTGTGGATGGTACGCCGTGGAGAAGAGTAGCTTGATTCCGAGCTTGACGCATAGGTCTTCCAAAAGTAGCTTAGGAACTTGACGTTGCGGTCCGAGACAACCGTCTTTGGCACTCCATGTAGACACAATATTTCCCTACAAAAGAGATTCGCAACATGTGAATCATCATCTATCTTGTTGCATGGCATGAAATGTGCCATCTTAGAGCATCGGTCCACAACAACAAATACCGAATCCTTTCCATTTCTAGTTCTAGGCAATCCAAGTACAAAATCCATGCTAATATCTTCCCATGGTTGATATGGAATTGGGAGAGGCATGTAAAGTCCATGGGATTGAGCTTTAGACTTAGCTTTGCGACATGTAGAGCATCGGTTGGTGAAGCAGTTGACGTCGCGGAACATCTTGGGCCAATAATAGTTCTTGAAGAGTGTAGCGAATGTCTTGTCGCGTCCGAAATGTCCCATTAGTCCTCCTCCATGAGATTCCTGCAAAAGCAACAAACGAAGAGAAGACTCGGGGATGCAAAGTTTGTTAGCTCTCATAAGATATCCATCTTTGATGTAATAACGATCCCAAGAGGTATGCGTCGAACACTTGGCATAAGGAATAGAAAAAGTAGGATCATGCTCATACAAGTCTTTTATGTGCTCAAAGCCAATGACATCCAATTCAAGTTGAGTGACAAGCATGCATATGCGGAAAGAGCGTCCGCCACAATATTTTCCTTGCCTTTGATGTACTTGATGATATAAGGAAATGACTCAATGAATTCATTCCACTTAGCATGACGCTTGTTCAACTTAGTTTGACCCTTAAGGTATTTAAGCATTTCATGATTGGTATGAATGACAAATTCATGAGGACGAAGATAATGTTCCCATTCACGCAAAACTCGCTCTAAAGCATAAAGCTCTTTTGTCATAGGTGGGGTAATTGAGTTGCGCTCCAGAAAGTCTTTCACTAAAGTAAGCTATGGGGCGCTTCTCTTGCGTTAACACACCTCCTATGCCATTACCACTAGCATCGCAATGAATCTCAAAGGGTTTGTCAAAGTTGGGTAATGCAAGCACGGGAGCATGAGTAAGCAAATTCTTAAGCTCATTGAAAGCAGTACCTTGCGATGGTCCCCAAACAAAGGGTGCATTCTTCTTGCTCAAAGCATGCAAAGGTGAAGCAATGGTGCTAAAGTCCTTCACAAACCTACGGTAAAAACCGGCTAAACCAAGGAAGCTACACACTTGTTGCAAGTTGGTTGGTTGGGGCCAAGTTTTAATAGCATTGATCTCAGAGTCATCAACATGAACACCCTTAGAGGATACAACAAAACCCAAGAAAACGAGCTTATCAATGTCAAAAAGGCATTTTTCCATGTTAGCATAGAGACACTCTTTTCGAAGAGTTTGCAAAACGGTTTGAATATGGGTGACATGATCTTTGATGGATTTGCTAAAAACAAGGATATCGTCGAAGTAGACCACAACAAACTCACCAATGTAAGGGTGAAACACATGATGCATAAGACGCATGAAAGTACCCTGTGCTTCCGATAAACCCATAGGCATGACTAACCACTCATACAAACCAAACTTTGTTTTGAAAGCGGTTTTCCATTCATCACCCTCTTGTATGCGGATTTGATAGTAACCACTTTTAAGATCAATTTTGGAAAAAAATAGTGGCACCACTAAGTTCATCTAGCATATCATCAAGGCGTGGAATGGGATACCTATAGCGAACGGTGATAGCATTGATAGGTCTACAATCGGAACACATGCGAAAGCTACCGTCTCTTTTTGGCACAAGAATGACCGAAATGGCACAAGGACTCAAACTTTCGCGCACATGTCCATGGTCTATGAGATGTTTTACTTGCCTTTGTATTTCTTTGGTTTCTTCTAGGTTGACGTGGTAGGGAGCTTTGTTTGGAAGTGGTGCTCCGGGGATGAGGTCGATGGGTGCTCGATGCCTCGTAGTGGAGGTAGTCCCGGAGGTAGCTCGTCGGGGAAAACATCTTGGAATTCATGCAAAAGAGAAGACAACACTAAAGGTAGAGTGTGAGAGGTGTTAGCTTTTGGTGTCTCGTCCTTGCACAAAAGGATATAGTGTATCACGCTAGATGGGTTCTCACACACTTCTTTTATCTCACGTTTGGTGGAAAATAGAACTAGGTTCTTCTTTTCACTCATCGTGGAGGCACTCAATTTGGGCTTGTGGCGCTCACTCTCTTTTTGGTGGCTCTCTCTCTCACTATTCTCTCCACGATGGGTGGCTTGCTTGTCGATGATCACTTGGCTTGGAGACATAGGGCGAAGTACATACTCCCTTCCTTGCATCTTGAAGATGTAGTGGTTCGTTCGGCCGTTGTGGATGACACCTCTATCAAATTGCCATAGTCGCCCGAGAAGAAGGTGGAAAACGGTCATTGGAATGACATCACACTCCAAAGTGTCTTCGTAAGCTCCGATTTTGAAGGAGACTTGCACTCTATGCTCGACTTGGATAGTGTCGGAGTCACTTAGCAATTGAACTTTGTAAGGATGTGGGTGCTCCGTCTTGAGCAATTGGAGCTTGGAGCAAAGTTCTTCACTTGCTAAGTTATGACAACTCCCTCCATTGATGATGACCTTGACGGACCTTCCATTGATGCCGGCCTTGGTATGGAATATGTGGAATCTTTGGTCTTCTTTTTGGTGATGTTGAAGGGTTAAGACCTTGGAGACAATGAGAGCGGGACTTGAATATTCATCAAAAAAGACTTGTTCCTCTTCATCGTTCACTTGCCGGTGCATGGCGACTTGCTCAAGTGCTTCCGTTTCTCCTTCACTAATGGAGTCGTATGTACCATCGTCGTTGAGGATCATGGTCCGCTTGTTGGTACACTCAAAGGACTTGTGGCCTCGGCCTCCGCATGTGAAGCATTTGAAGGAACTTGTCTTGATGGTCTCATCGATTGGGGTAGATGATGATGAAGCTCTCGGCTTGAAGTTGCTCATTGTAGGAGGATGACTTGAGGTTGTCGAAGCTTTCTTGTAACTCGACTTGTCGACGTTGCTTGTAGAAGGCTTGGTTGAGGTAGACGGTGTTGGAGTCGTTGAAGCTTGGGTGTTGGAGAAACCACAAGACTTGGATGAGAACTTGGCATACTTGAAGTCATCTTGCACTTGACGTTCCGCTTTGGTAGCTTGATGCACTAGCTCGATGAGGTTCGAGTATGGTTGGAAGTCGGCGATCTTCTTGATAGGGTGATTGAGTCCATTCAAGAAACTTGCCATAGTTTTCTCATCATCATCTGCTGTTGGTTCCTTGCTTGAGTAGTTGGAGTTTCTTGAAGAGGTCGTGGTTGTAGTAGGTAGGCATGAAGCGTGATCTCATGACATCCTTCATTTGCGCCCAAGTAGTGATGATGGTTCACCTTTTGCCTCTCGGTGCTCAATGACTTGTTCCCACCAAATGAGGACATAGTCTTGAAACTCAAGGGATGCCATGGCGATCTTCTTCTCTTCTTCATAGTTGTGCAAGCGGAAGATTTTGTTGACCTTCAATGCCCATGAAAGGTACTCTTCGCGATCATTGCTTCCATTGAACTTGGGCATGCTGAACTTTAGCTTTCCGTAGCGTTGCTCTTCATTGTGTTCGGGGCGGGGATGATGGCGTCCTAGACGAGGAGGATCGTCTCTCACAACTTGCTCTTATCGTGGAGAATTTCCAATGTCTTCTTGCTCTTGTTGAACTTGATGTTCTTGGCGAGCTTGTGGAGGAACTTGTCGAGCTTTACGATGCACGCGAGCTTGATATATTCGTTCATGGACTTCATCACAGAGCGCTTCTTGATGCTCACGAGCTTGTTGGCCTCGGTTGGCTATGGCTCGACTTGATTCTCGAAGGGCTTGTTGCGCCTCAAATGCTTGAGCTTCTCGCATTTGTTGTTCTTGACGTTGTGCCTCGGCATCTTGTGCTTCTTGGTGTATACGCGCTCTCTCTTCCTCTTCGTGTTGGCACTGTCGTTGCCGTTCTCGTGCTTGCACAAAGGTAGCTTGGTTTTGACGATGCCGTTGTTCTTGAGAGTTGTTGTCATGTAGAGGGTTGCGGTTGGCGTGACGATCTTGGCGTGCGGCATGACAAAGAGTGTTCGAAGTTGGTGTACTTGAGCCGGAGATGGTGTAGTCGGAGTGTCGACTTGAGTGGCTCCGTCTTGATGAGGACGAAGTGGAAGAAGAGCGGTTGAGCAACAAAGCACGAATCTCGTCCATTCTCGCGTCACTCTCTTGCTTGTGGTCGTCGAGCTTGTGGTCGAAGTAATCTCTTGTGCATTGCGCGGAGAGTCACAAGTCGGTGGCGAGGTTGTCGATGCGTTCACTCATTGTTTGTTGCTCTTGATGCAAAGCACGTTGTGCACCAAAGAGGTGGCTCTTTGTGACGTAGGAGTTCATGCCGTCATCTTGCCCGATGAAGAGTGGGTTGGTAGAAGTACTTGGCCTATCCATCATTCCAAGGGAAATATGTGAGTGGGAGAAAGAGAAGAACGTATACCAAATGTACCTTGACCGATGTTGAAGATGGATCAAAGATCACTCCAATGCGGAACAAGGAAATAGCACAATTGGTACCAATTCTTGTCGATTTCTCACACCTACATAAGTAAAAGCTTATGGTGGAGCTCGGTTAGGATGGTGGCACAAAATTTGATGCAATTGTTAGTGAGCTTCAATAATGTTGGAAAAGATTCGCAAGTTTGCAATGCAACAAGTAGACCAAGCAAAATATGGTACACGGAAACACACACGCAAAGAGATAAGTGGGGTCGTGCAACCAAGGATGAGCCAAAATGTGGAATCCACGAAAATGTTCTTGTTGCACAAAACTAGAGAGACACTAGCATGATTGCACAATAGGCGGATACGAAGACTTGTGCACAACCTACTAAGCAAAAATGCAACGACTTGTATCCCAAGTATGCTCTATGTATGGTATTCCGATGGTATGATCCAAGATGATCTAGTATGACAATCTTAATGTTGTATGATGCTATGGTTGTTGCTTAAAAGCTCTTTGCTTATCTTTCCCTTTTGCTTAAAAGCTTGTTTGGCTCTTTGTGTTTGAGCTCTTTTCTCATGCAATGCTTCACGAACCAAGATAGCACTTGAGTATGCGATGACACTTTGTGACACAAGAGATGATATGCACCAATGATATGTATGTATGCTATGAGAAGTATGATCACTAATGTGCACAAGTCACGTTGCCGGCAATACTCAAAGGCTAGTCTCGATGGGTAAAGCGACGCAAAAGAGTAAGGCTATGATGGCTATCAATGTAATGGCAAGAATGATGTATCACGATACCAAGATGAGTTTACCGCTCTTGCTTTCGGTATGGTGTCAAAATGGTGTAGTGGTTGTTGTCGATGATGCGTCCGTGTCGAAGATGAGCGGCGGTGATGTTGATGCCGAACCGTACCTAAATAGCCGAAACATAATAGGACACGGAACCGCAACTCAAATTCTCAAAGCACAAAGTGGCAAAAGCGTATCAGAGTGCGAAACGAGTAAGCAATGGTGGTTGCGGAAAGTGGTGGTGGTATGGGGCTGTGTATGCGGAAGTGCGGCGGTGGCTGAAATTTTCCCCGGGGAGGGGGGGGAGTTTAGTTTCGTCAGGGTTTTACGGATGTCCGGAGGTTTACGGTCATCCGGTCATCAGACATCCGGAGGCGGTTGGACGTCTGGTGCCTAGGCGAATTTCGGGCACGTGCAGAACAACTAGGGTTCATGGAGGAGAGGTCAAAATCCGTCGAATCCGAGCAATTTTGTGGATGAAAAAGGTGGAGACGAAGGGGAAAAGCTAGATCCACTCAAGACGAAGCAAATCCACGGATCAAATCCCATAAAATTTCATCACACCAACAAATCACAAAAAAATTGGGGCTATTTTTGTGAGGAATTTTCGAATTAGGGACAAAATCAACAAAACAAGGCTAGAAAACACAACGGGGAGGCTTCGAAATCGTGATTAACGTGGCTCTGATACCAAGATGATGTAGGGTGGAGCCCTATATGGCCGATCTTTCACGAAAGGAGCGGATCCCGCGAAAAACACGAGGGGAAACACTAAGGAAAATCACAAAGGGGGACACAAGATAAACACTCAAACCAACAAGTATGATCACACATGTGCTAGATCCATGAACACAAAGGGAGATACATGATCCACGATCAACAAAGGACGATACACGGTAACCAGTTTTTCTCCAAGGGAGGTCTTGATGGGGCCACCCAAAAGGGGGTCTTGAATCCAAGGGGATCTTCTCCAAAGAGGGGCCGCAGTCTCTCTCGTGGAGTAGATCCGTAATGGATGAGCAAAGCTCTATCTCTAATGAGCTACTACTTTGCTAACCCTAGAAAAGAGGAGGAGGAGGTCTATATATAGTCTTAGGGGTCGAAGGGGTACATGGGCTGTGGCCCAACACGCAAACAACACACAGGCGTCGGACATCCGGGAGTTACCGGTCGTTCGGAGGCTCGCGAGGGTCCGGACGTCCGGTGCTCTTCGGACTTCCGTAGATTCGGCTCGGGTGGGCTTCGGTCAGACGTCCGGTCGGGGTCGGACGTCTGAGGCGATCTGTCATCCGGAGGCCTTCAGAAATCCAGTGATTTGGCTCGGGTGTGGGGGCACCAGTCGTCCGAGAGGGTTGGTCGTGTCATCCGGTGCCTGGAGGTCGTTGGACGTCCGAAGTTCGCAGGTCGTTCGGAGCCTGGGAGTTTTGAGCAGTCCTTGTCCATCGAGCTTGGCGTCCTCACCGTCTTGTCTGTTGTGTGTATCGGATCCACGGCTTTCCTCCAAGTACCTGATCACACATAGGGTTTCCGCTTGAGGTAGTAAGCCAAGTCTCATGCATAGAAAGTGGTAGTTCGGAGAGGAGTGAGTTCACCTTATCTTCGATAGCCTTGGCTCATGCTTTTGTCATTGGTCCAAGTGGTGTCGTGGGAGACGTAGGTAGTTCCATGGGGATGACCTTGGGATGCTCCGCATCACCGGAGCAACACGCCGGACACGCCATCAAACTCCAGATCTGGTACCCCCACCACGACTAAAACGCCGAGGGAGGAAACCATACATGCCATCCACGAACCACGAGCCCAGCACATGCTCTGTTTTCCAGATGTCGTCGATGCAGACCACAATCTGCATCTGCTACTAGACTACTTCCCAAGCTTCGAGCCAATGCTAGAGCAAACGCTGTCGCAACGGCGGAGCCCGAGGACACAAGTCCACCACGAGGATGCCGCCGCCACGTTATCCTTACTTGAACAAACTTGTGCACAACCTACTAAGCAAAAATGCAACGACTTCTATCCCAAGTATGCTCTATGTATGGTATTCCGATGGTATGATCCAAGATGATCTAATGACAATCTTAATGTTGTATGATGCTATGGTTGTTGCTTAAAAGCTCTTTGCTTATCTTTCCGTTTTGCTTAAAAGCTTGTTTGGCTCTTTGTGTTTGAGCTCTTTTCTCATGGCAATGCTTCACAAACCAAGATAGCAATTGAGTATGCGATGACACTTTGTGACACAAGAGATGATATGCACCAATGATATGTATGTATGCTATGAGAAGTATGATCACTAATGTGCACAAGTCACGTTGCCGGCAATACTCAAAGGCTAGTCTCGATGGGTAAGCGACGCAAAAGAGTAAGGCTATGATGGCTATCAATGTAATGGCAAGAATGATGTATCACGATACCAAGATGAGTTTACCGCTCTTGCTTTCGGTATGGTGTCAAAATGGTGTAGTGGTTGTTGTCGATGATGCGTCCGTGTCGAAGATGAGCGGCGGTGATGTTGATGCCGAACCGTACCTAAATAGCCGAAACATAATAGGACACGGAACCGCAACTCAAATTCTCAAAGCACAAAGTGGCAAAAGCGTATCAGAGTGCGAAACGAGTAAGCAATGGTGGTTGCGGAAAGTGGTGGTGGTATGGGGCTGTGTATGCGGAAGTGCGGCGGTGGCTGAAATTTTCCCCGGGGAGGGGGGGGAGTTTAGTTTCGTCAGGGTTTTACGGATGTCCGGAGGTTTACGGTCGTCCGGTCGTCGGACATCCGGAGGCGGTTGGACGTCTGGTGCCTAGGCGAATTTCGGGCACGTGCAGAACAACTAGGGTTCGTGGAGGAGAGGTCAAAATCCGTCGAATCCGAGCAATTTTGTGGATGAAAAAGGTGGAGACGAAGGGGAAAAGCTAGATCCACTCAAGACGAAGCAAATCCACGGATCAAATCCCACAAAATTTCATCACACCAACAAATCACAAAAAAATTGGGGCTATTTTTGTGAGGAATTTTCGAATTAGGGACAAAATCAACAAAACAAGGCTAGAAAACACAACGGGGAGGCTTCGAAATCGTGATTAACGTGGCTCTGATACCAAGATGATGTAGGGTGGAGCCCTATATGGCCGATCTTTCACGAAAGGAGCGGATCCCGCGAAAAACACGAGGGGAAACACTAAGGAAAATCACAAAGGGGGACACAAGATAAACACTCAAACCAACAAGTATGATCACACATGTGCTAGATCCATGAACACAAAGGGAGATACATGATCCACGATCAACAAAGGACGATACACGGTAACCAGTTTTTCTCCAAAGGAGGTCTTGATGGGGCCACCCAAAAGGGGGTCTTGAATCCAAGGGGATCTTCTCCAAAGAGGGGCCGCAGTCTCTCTCGTGGAGTAGATCCGTAATGGATGAGCAAAGCTCTATCTCTAATGAGCTACTACTTTGCTAACCCTAGAAAAGAGGAGGAGGAGGTCTATATATAGTCTTAGGGGTCGAAGGGGTACATGGGCTGTGGCCCAACACGCAAACAACACACAGGCGTCGGACATCCGGGAGTTACCGGTCGTTCGGAGGCTCGCGAGGGTCCGGACGTCCGGTGCTCTTCGGACTTCCGTAGATTCGGCTCGGGTGGGCTTCGGTCAGATGTCCGGTCGGGGTCGGACGTCCGAGGCGTCTGTCGTCCGGAGGCCTTCAGAAATCCAGTGATTTGGCTCGGGTATGGGGGCGCCGGTCGTCCAGAGAGGGCTGGTCATCCGGTGCCTGGAGGTCGTCGGACGTCCGGAGTTCGCAGGTCGTTCGGAGCCTGGGAGTTTCGAGCAGTCCTTGTCCATCGAGCTTGGCGTCCTCACCGTCTTGTCTGTTGTGTGTATCGGATCCACGGCTTTCCTCCAAGTACCTGATCACACATAGGGTTTCCGCTTGAGGTAGTAGCCAAGTCTCATGCATAGAAAGTGGTAGTTCGGAGAGGAGTGAGTTCACCTTATCTTCGATAGCCTTGGCTCATGCTTTTGTCATTGGTCCAAGTGGTGTCGTGGGAGACGTAGGTAGTTCCATGGGGATGACCTTGGGATGCTCCGCATCACCGGAGCAACACGCCGGACACGCCATCAAACTCCAGATCTGGTACCCCCACCACGACTAAAACGCCGAGGGAGGAAACCATACATGCCATCCACGAACCACGAGCCCAGCACATGCTCCGTTTTCCAGATGTCGTCGATGCAGACCACAATCTGCATCTGCTACTAGACTACTTCCCAAGCTTCGAGCCAATGCTGGAGCAAACGCCGTCGCAACGGCGGAGCCCGAGGACACAAGTCCACCACGAGGATGCCGTCGCCACGTTATCCTTACTTGAACAGACTGGTTTCCAAATCTATCCCCAACCATAGGACCAATGGCCTCATCAGGGAAGGATCCGAAGAATCTTTATTCAGTGTTGGCATTGTCGCCGCCGAAGCAAAGACGATGAACAACCTAAAAACCTAGACTACAAGGGAGTAAAAACGATCCACACGCATGGATCCGGCGACCCCCCCTCACCACCACGACCGAGATCGCCGGTGGAGGGGAGCAGCCGGAGAACGGCGTTGGAAGATCGACCTCCCCTGACGACGGCTAGGGTTGCAGCGCCAGGGACGAGAGGAAAACAGCGATGCGTTTGTCTCTCTTCAGCTTTCTAACGAATCGCTTATGTGAAATAGTTATTTCACATCTATATGTGAAATAGTAAATCTGTTTGCAAATAGGTATACCGCAATACACCTACGTATAGCTGTACCGTCGTCAGTGGCGGAGGCAAGGGGGGCCAGCCAGGGCCCGGGCCCTCCCCAACATCTTAATTTTCTTGATAATCTGCATATGAACAATGACATCTTTTTACTGTTATATGCAGACGGCCCTTCCTAACGTCCAATTATATGCATTTCTGCCTCCGCCACTGACCGTCGTCGACCATGTTGAGAGATGTGCCATCTGCTAATATGTGATGTTTTGACAGTTCTCTCTGCCTGCCACTATATGGTTACAGTAAATAATCCAAAACTGTGTGCTGTCGCATCATTCTCTGCGGGAATGACCCATGAATGGCTGTACAAGCAAATGAAATATTCTGCTCTCTCTACACGATCAAACGAGAGGATCGGCCGAGCGGCGCCGGTCGGCTAGCGTGCCCCGGCGGTGCGGCGCAGCGCGTGGGTGTGGTTGAGGATGGAGTTGATGCGCTCCAGCTTGAGCTCCTCCCGGAACTGCCGGATGAACTGCTCCGCCCGCGCGTCCACCTCCGCCTTCCCTTGGACGTCCTCCGTTCCCCGCCCGCATCCGTAGGCTCCTCGTCCCTTGGCCTTCTTCGGCACCGTGGCCACCGTGTCGGCGGCGGACTGCCGCCCTGCGCGCGCCAGCGCGTACGCCTCGTCCAAGCTGATGGACTCCCCGTCTTCGACCTCGCCCTGAGTCGCCGTCGCTGACGCGTCGAGTGCTGCCGGTGCCGCGCTCTGCGGCGAGGTGGTTGTTGTGGCCGCCGCTACAGTTTCTTCTTGGGCGTCTGACGCTGGCTCGGGCTCCATCCTGTTCACCTCCTCTGCCACGGCAGGCGCGCTCTGCGGCGAGGTGGTCGTTGCGGCCGCCACTACAGCTTCTTCTCGGGCGACTGATGCCGGCTCGGGCTCCACCGCGCTCACCTCCCGCGCTTCTTGCTCTTGGATCATAGCACTATAGTACTGCGCTTGCATGTGGTGGAGCTGCGACGACGCCGGTGCAGAGCACGCGACGCTGTAGTCGCCCAGTGAGTGGAAGGGGAAGTTGGAGATCGAGCGCAGGCTCTCCAGCACGACGGTCGAGGCCGTGCGAACGAGCTTGCGCCGGGCGGCCGGTTCCGGCCCCCGGGACGACGACATGACCGCGATGGCGCCGACGAGGACGTTGAAGAAGATGAACGACGCCGTGCCTGGGCTCAGCCACGGCGACATCGGCCACCACCCAAACTCCGGCGCCATCGAATCAAATGGCGA
Source organism: Triticum urartu (assembly GCF_003073215.2). Classification (NCBI taxonomy): domain Eukaryota; kingdom Viridiplantae; phylum Streptophyta; class Magnoliopsida; order Poales; family Poaceae; genus Triticum; species Triticum urartu. Next base: position 133,255,857 of record NC_053028.1, read on the forward strand.
TCAAACTCCGACCCTCCTCCCGATCTTCTTGCTTGCTTGCTCTGGGTGAGGACTCGCTCTGTGTCGACTGTCGGAGCGATGAATAATGCAGTGCTTTTGCTCAGCTCAGGTGAGCTGTGCGTATATATAGGCTCTGGATCCTGGACCGTGACAGCTCCTCTCGCGGCCGGCCTGCCAGCTGCCAATAAACAAGGCAAAGGATGGGGGCCAAAGGTGGGAACACCGAACACCCAGGATGGAATAGCTGCATTCCTGCGCCGCGTACGGCACATCGCTGTTGCTCTCTGCTTTGCTCCTCGCGGCATGTGGTGTGTGGCATGCGGCAACTTGGGCCGGCCAGGTGGCCAGGTGGGCGGCCAGCGAGAAGGTTCGCCGCACCGGCGCTTGAAAATTGCTCGACCATCGTGCTCTGCTCACTCACGTGTCTCCCTCTTCAGGCGTGTTTCAACCTTAATTACTACTCGCCGTCGCCGTCGGCCGCGTACACACGGTGAGCGTCGTCGGCCGGTCCGTGTCTCTCTGACTCTGTTCCCCGTGCCATGACAGGTCCTACTTGGTGTATCTGCCGATCTTATTTTACTGTACTGCCGATTTGCTCGTGGCGACGAGGCAGGAGGTGAAATCGACATCTGCATGGAGAGGAGAGCGGTTTGGACTTTGGAGTCTCGTGGCGCAGGTTGGAGTTGGACTGGCGTGAAGGCACAGCGCTGTGCGCTGTGGGGAGGCTACTGACGAGTGGTCAACGTGTGCAGGAAAGATCTCTTGCGTCTCGATCAGAGACCGAAAAACATCAGCGCGTACTGGTGGATTCCGACCTAACTTCACCTAGCAACGAAGAGCTGTCGCATTTGTGGAGTCCTGATTACGCGTATCCGCGTTAGAAATCTAGTGGCGGCCAGCGTAGCGTGCGCCTTGGCCACGCATGTCATCGCCCACGGGTGCGTGGTCTGGTGACGACGGGCAGGCAAATTAGAGCAACTCTAGCAGGTCATACGTATATGAAGGGCATGTACAAATGATGGGCGTGGCCACAGGTAAGTCGACCAAGTTTTGAATTAGGGTTAGTCGACCGTTTTGGGACGTCGGATCAGATCCAACGGCGTGCGGCCCTTCTTCTTCCTCCATCTCCTCCCAACGTACCACTGGCTGAACCGCCGGCCACCACCACCCGCGGCCGGCAGCGCTCCCGTGCAGCCTCGCCGCCTCGCCCGCCCAGAAACCTCCTCCCACTGCCGTGCTGCTGCTGTCCCCGGCCATCCCTCTAGCCCCGCCGATGACCGGTTTTTTCTCCGATGAACTTGCACCACCACCATGCTGCTTGATGAGTCCCATTTACGTGACAATTTTGGTGGTTATTATGTGCCTATATTATAGGCTTTGTGAAATTTTGCTGCTTTCGCGCACTTCTTTTTGTCATTTCCTCCCGGAAACACTTTTGGAGCAAATAAACGCATATAGAAGGGTTCCTAGAAAATTATGATGGAATCACGTTATTTAATGAGATAATCTTCTACGATAAAATAATAAAGTAAAGGGACTAAAGAAGAGGCGCTTACAGCACCTCCAGAGCCAAAGACGGCCAACCATACGAGCGCGACCGCTTATATGGGCGGTATGAGGTGCCAGGAGGACCGCCTCGTCGACTATTCTCACCTCGTGGAATCGGATCGTGGATCAGATGGACACAGACACCAGAAACGCGTCCCGAATGAGAAACCCTAGCCTCCGAAGTGATCCGGAGGGGGAAATCGGCAAGGAGGAGATCACCATCTTCACCACCACCATTGTCATCATCATTCACACTCTTTTCACCGTAACATATCAAGAACCCTAGTGGATCAACTTGTGTGTCACATGTGTAATCCGTTCATGTTCACCGTTATCACTCGTATGATGTTTGTTGCCTTCGTGTGTGAGTAGTTCTTGTAGTTCTCAGGGATATGGACAAACCCTAGCGTGTAGTAGATCGTTTGACACTAGGATCTAATATCCTCTTTGCATGTTTATGTTAATAGTCTTCTTGATGTTGGGTAAAGTTGACCATCCAACAGATGCCAATTTTGGACGGAAGGGTATTACTGTTGGCGAACCGGCTGGTTGTGGAAGTAGGTGCGTGACAGGCCCTATATCTCTTCGTCCCGGACCATTGCAACAGCGGTAAAACAGAGACCGCGTATAGGCTGTGTCCACGGGGACTCTTTCCTCTTAATCATCCGTTGGTAACCGGAGTGGAGAAAAATGATCGTGGCATATGACATACGGGGCTGCCGCGTGTATGCACGTATCTGTACCGGCTCAGCCCATAAATAGAAATATGTAAAGTGGCTTAGGAATCCGACGTAGCATTGTATTTAGGCACCGCTATAGGAGCACGCTAGTGGGGAATCTAGACTCCGTGGAAACACCTTAATCCTATTGGTTTCAACACTCTTTTGTGCAACCATTATTATTTACTTCTCTTGCAGTATTTACTTTTATGCTCGCTACACCATTTCCATTATATCACCACCGCTTTGGATAACTCACAACTTGCAGGCACATTATTTAAATCCTTTAAGAAACAAAAGGTTGATTCCTGCTCCATGTGGGATCGATACTCTTACTTCGAAAAGGCTACAAGTAAACTCTGAGCACTTGCAGGACATCAAGCTTTTTCTGCCGCCATTGTCGGGGAGTTGGGCGCTTTTGATCTTCGTCTTAAGTTTGGTTTGAATTACACGTACTAAGTTGTTTACAGACTTAGAGCAATCATGGATGAGTTCGGGCACCATTACCAGATCGAAGCCATGTGCCTGACTGGACCACCTATGCAAGAGATGTTCACAACATTGGGTCTCAACCCCACCGGTGTAGCTTATGAGGCGAATCCAAGTGCCCTTGAATTATTGCACAGTAAGCAATTGATGGGTGAGGACGGTGATGATCCTTACTAACATTTGCAATTTTTTTATGACATATGTGGACATTCAAATTAAATGCTTTTGGCACAGATGATATGAAACTTAAGATATTCTCTCACACTGTGGCTGATGCAGCCAAAACATTGTTAGTGTCTCACCCCGTAGGTACCTTTGATACATGGGATAAATTGACAGCAGCATTCTTATCAGACTAAGAAGTCTTATAAGGCTAGACGTTGGATTTTAAACTTTCGGCAGAGGCATGGGGAAAGTCTGGTAAACACATGTCAAAGGTGTCGAACTCTACTAAATGATTGCCCACATCATAAACTCCTGATTGGCTTGTGTTATATCTCTTTTATGGAGCACTTTGGGATGATTCCAAAGAAGAATTAGATTTAGCTTCTGCGGGTTCTTTTATTACTAGCTTGGGAATTATTAGATGGTAAACTTGCTACATGAAGCTTGGGGGAGTGATGAGGAAGAAGAGGGTAAAGTTGAGATAGTTTTTGATTGCATAAAAGCTTATCTTAATTCACGGAGAGTTAACAAGGTTAGTGATACACTTTATCTTGACCCTGATGTTGTTTTACGATTTGTTAAAAGTTATGCAAAGCATATGGAACTTCCAAAGAAGAAAATGAGAGTGTTACATAGATGAGGATCCCGATGAAGAGGTCGTTGTGGATACCTTGGAGGTAGAATCATCAATAACTCCCATTGAAGATGAATATGAACTAGTGCATGCATTGCCCTTTACAATGAGAAAGGCATAATTGGGACACATGAGTAAGGTGCAGAAAAATGGAGGAAAGTAAAAAGTGTATGTTATATCCAGGTGAAGCCAGAGGAGAAGAAAAGGAAGGGAAAACCAATAGAAACTATGGAGAAAGAGGTAACATCTTTTGTAAAAGGCCGTGTTAAAGTAGCTGACACGGGTAAACCAGTGGTACCTTGCCCATTTGGTAGTACTTCTTATTTTGGGCTTTTCAATATGGGCTCCTCCATTAGTGTAGTACCTTATACTCTTTATGCAAAATTTACATGATGAAATCTATTCTTGTGACTTGCAGCCCACCGATATGGAGGTGAAATTAGCAGATGAACTTTGAGGAAACCCTGTGGCATAGTACCTGATGTCTATGTCATTCTAGGAACCTTTACTTACCCAGTAGAGTTTGTTGTTATGGAAAGTCCTAAATATCATTTTTCCCTATTATATTTGGAAGACCTTTTCTTAGCACTGCAGGTGCAAATATCGATCATAAAAGGGAAGTTGTCTCTGATATGTCCATTTTGCATCATGTTTTCCTACTGTTATTTATGATGTCTTTATGCATAATAATGCTTTTTGGAGTAATTCTAATGCCTTTTCTCTCATATTATGCAAGGTACACACAAAGAGGGAGAATTCCAGCAGTTGGAAATCTGGACCTGGAAAAGCTACGTCACGCCACCTATTCTGCACAGCTCTAAACAAGTTGAAACTTTACGGAGATTTTTTACGGAATATATGAGGAATATTGGAGCCAATAAGTACTAGAGGGGGCCCACCAAGTGGGCACAACCTACCTGGATGCGCCAGGGAGCCCAGGCGCGCCCTGGTGGGTTGTGTTCCACTCGGCCGACCTCCGGTGCCCATCTTCTGGTATATAAGTCATTTTGACCTAGAAAAAATAAGGAGAGGACTTTCGGGGCGGAGCGCCGCCGTCTCGAGGCAAAACTTGGGCAGGAGCACTTTTGCCCTCCGACAGAGCGATTCCGTCGGGGGAACTTCCCTCCTAGAGGGGGAAATCATCGTTATAATCATCACCAACAACTCTCCCATCTTGGGGAGGGCAATCTGCATCAACATCTTCAACAACACCATCTCATCTCAAAGCCTAGTTCATCTGTTGTGTTCAATTTTGTATCGGAACTATAGATTGGTGCTTGTGGGTGACTAGTAGTGTTGATTACATCTTGTAGTTGATTACTATATGGTTTATTTGGTGGAAGATTATATGTTCAAATCCAATATGCTATTTAATACCCCTCTGATCTTGAGCATGGTTATCATTTGTGAGTAGTTACTTTTGTTCTTGATCTCACGGGAGAAATCATGTTGCAAGTAATCATGTGAACTTGATATGTGTTCGATATTTTGATAGTATGTATGTTGCGATTCCCTTAGTGGTTTCATGTTAACGTCGAATACATGACACTTCACCATATTTGGGCCTAAGGGAATGCATTGTGGAGTAGTTATTAGATGATGGGTTGCGAGAGTGACAGAAGCTTGAACCCTCGTTTATGCGCTATTCCGTAAGGGACCGATTGGATCCAAAAGTTTAATGCTATGGCTAGAATTTATGGAGGGCATCATGCGGGAGACATAACTGCTCACAAGGTATTGCAATCTGGATTTTATTGGCCTACTCTCTTCAAGGATGCCCGTAAGTTCGTCTTATCCTATGATGAACGTCAAAGAATAGGTAATATCGATAAGCGTCAAGAAATGCCTATGAATTATTCACTTGCTGTTGAACCATTTGATGTTTGGGGATTTGATTACATGGGACCTTTTCCTTCCTCTAATGGGTATACATATATTTTGGTTGCTGTTGATTATGTTACTAAATGCGTAGAAGCTATTCCAACTAGTAGTGTTGATCACAACACCTCTATTGAAATGCTTAAGGAAGTTCTTTTCCCAAGGTTTGGAGTCCCTAGATATTTAATGACTGATGGTGGTTTACACTTTATTCATGGTGCTTTCTGTAAAATGCTTGCCAAGTATGATGTTAACCATAGAATTGCATCACCTTATCATCCTCAGTCTAGCGGTCAAGTTGAACTGAGCAATAGAGAAATAAAATTCATTTTGCAAAAGACTGTCAATAGGTCCCGGAAGATTTGGTCTAAGAAATTAGATGATGCACTTTGGGCTTATAGAACAACATAGAAAAATCCTATGGGCATGTCTCCTTATAAAATAGTTTATGGAAAAGCTTGTCATTTGCCTCTTCAGTTAGACCATAAAGCATATTGGGAAATTGAAAGTGCGTTAAGTCGACTAGAGGGGGGGTGAATAGGCGATTTTTATGAATTCTTCACTGAGGTATTTTAGGGTGAGGAAATTCCTAAGCGAAGAACTACTTGCAGCGAAATAAGTACTCAGATGCAAACATAACAGAACACAGGCATGGTCATCATGATGAAATGAAAACAAGCACAGAGTATAGAAAGCGTAAGCACATGATAAACAGGATTAAGACAAACAAACTGAGGAAATTGAGAAAGTCTTTAGTCAAAGTCTTCAAACAGATATGAACAAGTACACAACACGGTAATGAGGAAATGGAAGGGTTGAGGAAATAGAACCAGTAGGCTTGGTGAAGACAATGATTTGGTAGACTAGTTCCAACTGCTGTGACAGTTGTACGTATAGTTAGGGTGGCTAGGTATTCAAACCTGAGGACACACGGTCCCGGACACCAAGTCCTGAACATGCAGCTCAAGCCACTTAGTCCTTACCGTATTCCCCTTGAGCTAAGGTCACAAAGACCTCGCCCAATCACTCGTGGTAATTCTTCAGGTGACTTCCAAACCTTCACAGACTCGGTCACTCGGTGATCCACAATTTCCTCTTGGATGCTCTAGACCATGACGCCTAACCGTCTGGAAGATGCACAGTCTTCAAAGGTAACAAGCGTCGGATCCACGCAGGATCAATCTCTTCAGTGATGCTCAATCACTTTGGGTTTGTAGGTGTTTGGGTTTGGGTTTTCCTCACTTGATGATTTTTGCTCAAAGTCCTTGGAGGATGGGATGCTCTCAAATGACAAGTGTCAGTTTCTCTCGGAGGAGCCAATCAGCTAGTGGTTGTAGGGGGCGGCTATTTATAGCCTAGGGAGCAGCCCGGCATGATAAGATATAAATGCCCTTTAATGATATGACCGTTAGGTGGGAAGATATTTTGGGACAGCTGGCGTGTAGCACAGTAATGGTTGAAAATTTGACTATCAAATTCCTCAGGGCTATCATGTTCCTCATTTGTAGGCAATCCGCACTGGCGAATTCCTAACTCCTCAGCTAGAACAAATTCCTCAGAGTCCAGAAGATCTTCATCTCTGTCACTGAAGAAATTTGACTGAACTGCATGAGATTTCCAATGGCTTCACTCGAAGGGATTGGTAGGTGTAGGATTTCGAGTTGAGCATCACTTGGAAACTTTTCGTTAGTATTTCCTCGACCCCCTTTAGCAGTACGGTGTTTCCTATGACTCAAGAAAGAGAAAATGAAACTACGAAAACAAAAGTCTTCATGCTTCATGTTCCTCGAATGAATATCAAGTCTTCATGGTCTCACCAATTTCTTCACTTTCAAAGTCTTCAGAAATCCAAAGTCTCCAGTCGAAGAACTTCATTTTTAGGTGCCGACTTTCTCTGTAAATATCAAACTCATCATAGACTCATAGACTTGTGTACACTCACAAACGCATCAGTCCCTTAACTTATAAGTCTTCAATACACCAAAATCACTAAGGGGCACTAGATGCACTTACAATCTCCCCCTTTTTAGTGATTGATGACAATATAGGTTAAGTTTTCAACGGGGATAAACATATGAAGTGTAAATACTGATATTGAGGAATTTGATTGCAAGATATAGAAGAACTCCCCCTGAAGATGTGCACAGTGAGGAATTTGCTTTTGAAGCAATGCACACTTGAAGAGTAGAATCATGGAGATCTCCCCCTATATCTTGTAATTCATACACACATTTAACATATAATATGAAGAATTTGAAATGCATGATGAAATATGGTGACTGATGTAATTCAGCATGCGTGCATTAACATATATGAAGAATAAGCATGCAGAAGAACACAGCAAAAGTATCAGACCACCATCGGGTTTTAAGTTTACAACTCGATCCAACAAAGTCTTTAAAAGAACGAGAGTTGTAACTTAGAAAAAACACCCTTATAAGTAGACCCGCTTGAAGACTAACTCAAATTTCTCCCCCTTTGTCATCGAATGACCAAAAGGGACAAAAAATGAGGACTAACGCCCCTGAAGAATATCATCACGGAGTCGATGAAGGAGCACCAGCATTGTTGGGGTCGGTTGTTGAGGTAGGGCCTGCCGCAGTGTCGTCCAAGTCTTCATGTTCATCAGTTGCACGTGCTGAAGAATATGAGCTGGCTACTAAGGAAGGAACTTTGGTCTTCTTGAATTTCTTCGCTGGTGGCTGAGACCAGTCAAAGTCCTGCTTGAAACCCATTTCCTTCAGATCATCTTCACCATACAGATGTGACAAAATAGCCCAGGTGCGACCGAAGACTTCATGGAGGTAGTACTAGTTTTTCTTCACTACATTGTGTGTAGCAGTCATGTTGTGAAGAATTGAACCAAACTGACGATTAACCCATTTATAGTTGTGATCGACCTTCTGGTGAAGACTGGGGAGAAGCTCACGATCAGTCATCACCCTTGGAGCTGTGCCTTGAGGATTTTGCTTTGAAGCATTTGCAGCAGATTCATGAGTGGCGGAGTCATCATTGGTGGAGTAGGATGCAACTTTGCGGAACAGACCATCCAAGGGACGAATGCCTTCATCAATGATTGCAGTAGCCTTGCCCTTTTCATCAGATGAGGAAAATGTTCGCTTCAGGACTTTTATTTGGGGCAGGTAACTGAAGTCATTCTAAAAATCAGCCTTGTAGTTGAGTGAAGACCTTGTTCTGAGGAATCTCATAATCCAAGGAGCATAAGGCTTCAACTCAAATGGAGAGAGTGCAACATTTGCAAGAGTCCTCATGAAGAAATCATGATAGTTGATAGGAATACCATGTATGATATTGAATAGCAGATTCTTCATGTTGCCAACAACTTCTTTGTCATTTGAATCGTGGCCTTTAATAGGACTCAATGTCTTTGTTAGAATGCGATAGACAGTTCTAGGCACAAACAACAATTCCTTCATGAGGAATTTGGTCCTCGGGGCTTGACCGGGCTTCAGTGGCTTCATCAACACTTGCATGTAGTGAGCGGTAAGTTCAGGTTCATGGTATATGCAACGAGCGCCTTCAAGGGGAGGACTGACAGGCAGGGCATGAAGTAATTAAGAGGCTTCAAGGGGAGGACTGACAGGCAGGGCATGAAGTAATTAAGAGGCTGTTGCTTTGAAATGAGTGTTCTCTATCATCCACTCCAATACCCAAGAGTTCACATCTTCAGCTTCTCTGATGAAGTGCAGCATGGCATAGAACTGAAGAATTAGCTCTTCATTTCAATCAACAATGTCAGTGCAAAAGTTGAGCAGTCCAGCGACATGAAGAACACTGAGGACTGGCGTGAAGCAAGGCAGTGATTCCATGTCCACGTGAGGAATATGCTCGTGGTCGAAGACTTTGTCTTTGTTGAAAAGCAGCGAAGAATAGAAGTTTTCTTGGTTGGCAGTCCAGAAACGCTTCCTTCTAAGATGAGTAGAGTCATAGGGGTTGTAGTCCATGAAGAATACATGCTCGTGGAAGAAGTCGACAGCCTTGAATTTTTGCTTCTTTGAGAAAGGATCCTTTGGCTTGGGCCGAGGAGTATCAATCAGTTGCATCACAACCTCAGGAACCGCAATCTCAGGATTCGCAGGCTGAGGATTTCAGTTTCTTCTTCAGTGGCAGCCTGGGTCTTCAATTCTTCACCAGCAATTTCGTTAGCACTAGTGGCTGGAATCTCTTCAGGGATAGACAAAATGGGGTGTGGTTCTTCAGAACCCATTTGAATTTCAGTAGTCAGCGGGGACTGAGGAATTTGTTGCAGAGGAGTGAAAGAAGGAGAATTGGGGTGCTGACTTTCCCAAAAGTCATCATTCATCATTGGCGTTGTGCACCCAATGTCCACATCCTCATCTTCATTTATTTCTTCAACGCCGGCCTCTTCAGCGGTAAACTAAGGCATCGGCGATGAGACAACTGGTGTTGAAGGGATTGCATCCACTTCAATTTCTTCATCCAACTGCTCTGAAGAAGAAGCAGAAAGAATATCTTCATCGGATCCGCTTGGGATCATGTATTCTTCATCAAAAGGAACAAGTTACTTTGATGGCATGCTTGAGACTGGAACAGCATCAATCAGATTTTCAAACGAGCTGGTCAATTTCTTCATCTTCTTCGGAGCTGAAGAGTATGATGAAGTTGATGCTTTCCTTTTCTTCATAGCTGCACGCTCCGCAACCTTGGTCTTCTTCGCTTCTGATGCAGAAGGAAGAATTGGACTTGGTGTAGGTGCAGGAGGAGCAGAGGAAATTGGTTCAGTTTCTTCAGGCACAACTGATGCAGTTGCCCTGGCATGATCAGTTTCTTCAGGCACATCGGTTGAAGCTTCAGCTATCCTGACAGTTTCTTCAAGCGCAACACTAGTGGTTGCCCTAGCAATTTCATCAGTGGCTGGAATGCAGTCATCAGCCTTGGTAGTAGCATTTTCTTTAGCAGCCTGATTTTCATCAGCGGTGCTGGCATTTTCTTCAGTAGGCCGAGCAGATGCTTCAGTCTGAGGAATTTCTTGTTGCGTTGGAGCTGCAACATTAGTAGTGAAGTTTTCAGCTAACTTCACAAATCTAACCTTGGCTCCAAGCCAGTCTGTGCGGTAGACGTTGAATTCATCACTGAGTCCTTTGATCTCAGTTTGAATAGACAGAAGTTCATCAGATGTCATATTGACAACATTTTTCTTTAGGTAGCGCTCTTTCTTGTATTGCGCCTTCTTCAGCTGCCTGGCCTTCTCAAACTTCCATTTCTCTTCATCAATGAAGGCAGACAATACACAACTTTGACCAGGAGTGAGGTTCATCTCAGGCAGAGGTGTGTTGCGGTCCTTGTGCCACAGGTCGATGAAGTCGAGGATCAACTTTCCAGCAGTGGCCTTTGTCTTCAGGAAAGTGGGGCTAGTGGAAGAATGCATAGGAGCCGATGAACTTGCAGAGGCTCCTGAGGCAATAGAGATGCATGTTGTCCTTTGGCATGAGGCGAGATGCGCAGGTGCTGAGGACTTTGACGGAGGAGCTGAAGATTTTGCAACTTGAGGAACTAGGGCGGCTTGAGGAAATGCCCGTGAGGGCTTAGAAGAAGTTGGCCGTGAGGGCATTGTAGAGGAGCTTGGCCGTGAGGGCATTGAAGAAGAAGGGGCACTAGGCTTGTGTGCAGGCTTCTTAGGCATGACCTTCTTCGGCTTGCTAGCAGAGGCCTCAGCAGTGGTAGCAGCAGCAACAGAGTCTTCATTGAATTTCCTTGCCGCCTCTTTTGCTACTCTGGCCAACTTAGCTTGACGCTTTGCCCATTCACCAGGATAGTCCTCACCGCGCTTGAGGCTAGTGGGATCAGCTTCTTGGCTAGGTGCCAACGGAGGTCTTGGGCAAGGAGGGTGAAGAGAAATTTTCTTCATATATTTTGGAGTGACATATCTATATTCTCTCCATTCTCGTGCCCATCTCCTCTCTATCCTTTATATGTGCACCTTGCGCTGATTTTTGTCCTCCTTTCCATATGTGGCCTCATCAGGAGTGCAATAATCCTTGTAAATGTCATCAGGGATCTCAAAAGCGGTGTTGACTTCCAGTTTCTTTCCTCCCTTCTGAGGTTTCTTTCCGTCAGCCATTTTCTTCAGCTAGGGATTCTGAACGGTTGAATTCTCTAAAGAGGTATGCAGTTTTTCTTCGAGGAACGCTGCAAATGAGTTAAGTTGATGAGAACCTAGAGATTCAGCAACAGACATGTGTACCTGTGAACAGAGTATAGGTGCGAAGAATTTGGAGAGGCCATATGCGTTCTCAGAAGTTTTTGCAAAAAGAACAAGTTTGAGGAATTTGACTGGATGAGTCTTGAGGAATTTCACTAAGCGTTCTCTGACTTAGGTTCTAGAGTTGTATAGATTTGAAAATCCACACAATTGAGGAATCTTGAAGAGAAATGTTGCTTAGAGAAACAGATCAAGAACAGATGATATGTGAGGTGTTTAATGTGTGAAGATTTGAGGAATAAACACCTTTTGAAGATTTGAAGAAAATATCAGAATCAACAAGGGCACTAAAAGTAACTTTTAATTACCCTTGATGAAGAACACGACAAACTGTGAACAGTAGATTTAGAAGCTCGTCAGTTGGATCTTCCACACCCTAACTTGGCTAAGGAAGACATCTACGGCGGCGGCGGAGTGAAGAAATCCGCAACCGGCGCGAGTACGACGACGAGGAGGTCGAGGCAGTGAAGCTCTTCCTCACCGGCAATGACGGAAGTAGCAACGGCGCTAGGGTTTGAGAGCTCGAGCGAGGGAGTGAGGTCGAGCGGAGTAAAAAGGAAGTGAGGAAGGGAGGGGGTTATTTATAGCCGAAGTGAAAAACTGCTCGCCCAAGGAAATTGGACGAACGTGCCCCTGACCCTTCTCATTCGCGTGACATGTGTCACCCACGTACAGAGATATGACGATCGTGTGTGATCGTGGGCGAATAGAATAACATATCATGAAAGGTGGAACGGTTTGAGCGGCAAAAGCCGAAAATTTAGATAAGATAAGTTTAAAGTTCCATTCGCAAATTCTTCAGCTGACAAGGACACAGTGAAGATTTTGAACGAGTTTCAAATAGAACACACATGAAGAATTTGTGAATAGACTTGGTTGAGTTTAGCATAGAGGGGGAAGGGTCCGATCACATTCACTTAGCAGAACAAGCAACTTGAAGAAATAGCAATAAGTGAATGTTGTAGAGGACATAAACTCATATATATCTATATTGCCAATGAAGAACAACAACGGAAAGAGTGAATGCATTGCAAATATGAAGAAAATGAACAACTGAGGAATTTCAAAAACTCAAATTGAAGACTTTCAACTTTTGGTGGTGGCGTGACCCATCGTATAAGAATGATGATTTTAGACACCGCATACAATTGTCATAGGGTTCTGAGAATCAAATTCTTCGTTAATTTCTTCACACTTAGAAGGTTAGTCTTCATTGATTGAAGAAAAACGTTACTTCGTGTGTTGCACATCTAAGTCATCAATTTTGCATAAGTGTTAGGATGTGTGTCCTTTTCAAAGGACATTTGAAGATTCCAAGATATTTAGCTCACACCTCAACTTGCTAAAAATCTTCTCATCCAAGGGCTTTGTGAAGATATCGGCTAGCTGTTCTTCAGTCTTCGCATGCTCAATAGCGATGTCGCCCTTCAACACATGATCACGAAGAAAATGATGACGAATTTGAATGTGCTTTGTCTTCGAGTGCTGAACTGGGTTATGAGCAATCCTGATGGCACTCTCATTGTCACAGTAGAGAGGCACATTCTTCAGGTTGATGCCGTAGTCCTTGAGGGTTTGCTTCATCCACAGCAATTGAGCACAGCAAGAACCATCAGCAATGTACTCAGCTTCAGCAGTAGACAGTGATACGCAGTTCTATTTCTTCGAGGACCAACAGACCAAAGGATCGTCCGAGGAAATGGCATGTGCCTGATGTTGACTTGCGGTCCACACGATCACCAACATAGTCAGAATCTGAATATCCAGTGAGATCAAAAGCCGAGCCCTTGGGATACCATAATCCAAGTGTTGGTGTGTGAGCTAGACATCGAAGAATATGCTTCACAACCTTATGGTGTGATTCCTTCGGTGTAGCTTGAAATCGGGCACACATGCAAACACTAAGCATAATATCTGGCCTAGATGCACATAAATACAATAAAGAACCAATCATGGAGCGGTATACCTTTTGATCGAAGTCAATACCATTTTCATCAGTGCATAGATGGCCATTTGTGGGCATCGGGATTTTGACTCCTTTGCAATCTTGCATGCCGAATTTCCTCAGTACATCCTGAGGTATTTCTCCTGAGATATGAATATGCCATTGCGCTGTTGACGAATCTGAAGACCTAAGAAGAATTTCAATTCTCCCATCATAGATATTTGATATTCTTTACTCATCATATAGGTGAATTCATCACTGTAATGTTGGTCAGTACAGCCGAAAATGATATCATCAACATATATTTGGCACACAAACAATTCACCATCATAAGATTTAGTGAAAAGAGTTGGGTCAAATGAACCGGGTTTGAAGCCTTTCTTCATGAGAAATTCCTTCAAAGTATCATACCACGCCCGAGGGGCCTACTTGAGGCCATAGAGGGCCTTATTGAGTCTGAAGACTTTATCAGGATGCTTTGGATCTTCAAAACCTGGGGGTTGAGCAACATATACTTCTTCCTTAAGCTTACCATCGAGGAATGCACTTTTCACATCCATTTGATGTAAGATGATATCATGATGGTTAGCATAAGCAAGTAATATGCGAATAGCCTCAAGTCTAGCAACAGGTGCAAAAGTTTCATCGAAATGAATTCCTTCAACCTATGTGTAGCCTTGAGCTACAAGTCGTGCCTTATTCCTCACCACAATGCCATTTTCATCTTGCTTGTTGCGGTAGATCTACTTTGTGCTAATGATATTGTGCTTGCGAGGATCTGGACGTTTGACCAGTTCTGAGACGTTGTTCAACTCAAATTGATGTAATTCCTCTTGCATAGCTTGAATCCACTCAGGCTCCAGAAATGCTTCATCTATCTTAGTGGGCTCTGTGATAGAGACGAAAGCAAAGTGCCCACAAAAGTTAGATCAATGTGAAGCTCTTGAGCATGTGAGAGGACCTGGAATGTTGATGTCGCTGATGATTTTCTCAATCTGCACTTCATTTGCAACGCGAGGATGAGCTGGTTGGCGTTGAGGAATTTGATCAGCATTTTCTTCAGTACCATTTTCCTCAAATGCATCAACATGACGTTCTTCATGTTCCGGAATGACTTCTTCAGCAGATTCCTCAGTAGGAATGACATCCTTAGTAGCCTTGAACTTGATGGATTCCTCAGGAGGTATTTCATGTGTCACAGGAGGTAGGTGCTCTCTTTGCGAGCCATTAGTTCCATCGAACCGCACATCTACAGTTTCAACAACCTTGTGGTGATAAGTGTTGAAGACTCTATAGGTGTGCAAGTCCTTACCATAACCAAGCATAAAACCTTCATGTGCTTTCGGTGCAAATTTAGAACTGTGATGAGGATCTCTAATCCAACATTTAGCACCGAAGACTTTGAAATAACTCACATCGGGTTTCTTGTCAGTGAGGAGTTCATATGAGGTCTTCTTGAAGACTTTGTGAAGATATACCCCATTGATGATGTGGCACGCAATGTCAATTGCCTTAGGACAGAAGCGAGTAGGCGTCTTGTACTCATCGAGCATAGTGTGAGCCATCTCAACAAGAGTCCTGTTCTTGCGCTCCATGATGCCATTCTGTTGAGGAGTATATGGAGCAGATAACTCATGAGCGATACCAAGTTCATCAAGATAGTCATCAAGACCAGTGTTCTTGAACCCAGTTCCATTGTCACTTCTGATGTGCTTGATCTTCACACCAAAGTTGGTTGGAACCCTCGAGGAAAATCGTTTCAAGACTTTCTGCACTTCAGTTTTGTAAGTGATGATATGCACCCATGTATATCGAGAATAACCATCAACAATGACAAAGCCATATAAAGATGCAGCATTAATAAATGTGGCATAGTGAGTAGGGCCAAAGAGATCCATGTGAAGCAATTCAAATGGACGAGTGGTAGTCATGATGGTCTTTGAGGGATGCTTGGCCTTGGTCATCTTTCCGGCTTCACAAGCTCCACAGAAATGGTCCTTGAGGAATTTGACACCCTCGATGCCAATGGCATGCTTCTTCTTCGCGAGCGTGTGCAAGTTCCTCATCCCAGCATGACCAAGTCATCGATGCCATAGCCAGCCTTCTGAAACTTTTGCAAGTATACATGTAGCAGGTTGTGGTCCTGTAGAGAAATCAACAATATACAAATCTTCTCTCCTAAAGCCTTCGAAGACTTTGGAATTTGTCAGCTTCCATGATCACAACACAACGATACTTGCCAAAGACAACAACCATATCAAGATCACAAAGCATTGAGACAGACATGAGGTTGAACCCTAAGGACTCGACAAGCATGACTTTGTCCATGTGTCGATCCTTTGAGATTGCAACCTTACCTAGACCCAATACCTTGCTTTTGCCCTTGTCAGCGTAGGTGATATGCTTCAGATGCGATGGAGATAAGGGAGCGTCCATCAACAGATTATTGTCACCAGTCATGTGATTTGTACATCCACTATTGAGGACCCACTCAGTGGCTTTGGGTTGATCATCCTGCAGATGAATTAGTGCAGCTTACGAACTCATATACTTCATCAATGAAGAATATGATATCAATTTCATCAGATCAATTTCATCAAGCAATAGAACAGATAAAGCAGTATGAGGATGAGAGAAATGAGAATTCATTTATTCATGATTAGCTTGTGTCCTTTCAAACATGTTCAGGTCTCTAGCAAATTCTTCAGACGTTTAAGTTCGTCTGGAGACCTGACCTTGCATAAGAGATTAGTTCTTTTTCTTCACCACCCACATCTAAAGGTGTGGCAAAGACTTCATCATTCTGTGAGATCCATAAGAGAAAGGTGGCATAGATGCCAATCCACTTTGTTTCACATAAGAAGGGTTAGGGTAAGCATAATAGTCAGCAGAGAAATTCTTCGAGGACTTATGAACATAATGATTTGAAGAATGATGCACATATACATAATCCTTAGATTTTCCTTGCGAAACAGAAGGGTTAGCACGAAGATGTTCATATGAGGACTTTGATCCTTTTGAGGAATTTGATCCACGTGAGGAATTTGGTCCGTATGAGGACTTGGATCCATATGAAGAATTTGGTCCATATGAAGAATTTGATCTGGGGTTCCTATTCTTCACATGTGGTGTCATGATGACATTCACCTGAAGACTTTCAAGGCACCTTTTGGGAACCCAAATTTTCTTCATAGGAGGACCATTCCTGCAGTTAGTGCCAACATATCTAGCAAATGCTTCACCATTATGATTTTTGAACAGTTTACAGTTGGAGTCAAATAACTCATCAGAAGAATATGAAGATTCACATGTAAAGCCAGATAAAGTAGATGGATCCACTGAAGATCCCTTTGCAGCAACCCATGAGGTTTTGGGATACTACTCAAGTTTCCAGTAGATCCCATCAGCATTGAGTTTCCTCTCAAAGGCAATACCCTCTTTTCTAGGGTTCCTGTTGAGGATCTGCTTTTTAAGCACATCACAAAGAGCCTGATGCCCTTTGAGGCTTTTGTACATGCCTGTCATATACAATTCCTTCTGCCCTGCATCATCAGTGATACTAGTAATGTCCTCAGATGAGGAATTAGTGATAGCAGAGGCAGTTGAAGAATTTGCAGCAATGGAAGCATTTGAGCATTTAGGTGAAGAATTAGCAGATTCACGTTCAATGCACTTCAAACATGGAGGAATAAATTCTTCCTGAGTAGCATTCATTTGTTGAGCAAGTAATGAATCATGGTCCTTCTGAAGATCTTCATAACTCACTCTTAACTGCTCAAGATCTTTCTTTCATTAAAGAAATTCATAAGAAAGCTTCTCATGATCAGACAAGAGAGTGTTTGTAGCGACCCGACCTCAGATGGTCAAGTCTCCGTGCTTCAGTGTCATCCCTAGATCGGTAATGCTGACACACATAGTACTCGAAGGATTTATAACAGAGTAGCAATCACACACTTATTACATCGAACGTCTCAAGAGAGAACTTATTACAATAATATGGCTTAAGGCCATCTAATACGATAACAGCGGAAGGCTTGGAAGATAAAGTGAGTCCATCAACTCCAACGGCATAGCTGAGCTGCACGGCAACGACCTAACGAACTTTACTCCTTGTCTGAAAAGTCTGCAACATAATACGTTGCAGCCCGAAAATGGGTCAGCACATGGAATATGCTGGCAAAGTAACACAGTAGAGCAAGAACAAAATAATGCTATCACTACATGCATATTTGGCTGGTGGAAAGCTCTATGGTTACAGTTTTGCGAAAAGCCAATTTTCCCTACAACAAAGGAATAGATTTTAATTTAACTATCATGGTAGTTGAAACATCATTGAGAAGGTTCCTCCAACTCAATCCCAATTAAAGTGATTAACAACCCAACAATATTAGTTAAACATGATGAGATACTTTTCATAACCCAAGTACCAGATACTCAAGAATTGTCCATAATCGAGGACATGGCTAACCATGATTAGATTGTACACTCTGCAGAGGTTTGCGCACTTTTCCCCACAAGACTCGATCTCCTCCGTTGGATTTCTCGCACTACAGGGTGTTTGAGAAACGGATGACCGAGACACAGTCTTTCAGAAACATTAACTCTCTACTCCGGGCAGACCATACCAAACCTACAACCCACTACCTGCTGATCCACCTCTTCAAGAGCTTCACGTAACTTACTCAACTATGCTAGAGCCCATAATAGCTTGTGGCTGCACACGGAAGTTTCTAGCATGAATCATTTCAGTTCCCTTTGAGCCTGGGTGGCGGTCCATAGGAAGATCACACGGGTACTCCGGGATTTCCAAAAATATAGGCAACACTAGGTACTCCAGGTGCCTCAATCCACCCAGTTGTTTGATTAAGTTGCCACCTTAAGTTGAACCATTAATTAACAAACTCACATCTGTCATGTATTTCACTCAAATCCAAACCACGTCTACGAGCATAGCATAGCATAGCATAGTATATAAGCAACGCATAGAGTAACTCCCAAGGGTTTGAATGTAACAGGGCAGTAGGTTCTACCTCATCAACTACTTCCCAACCCACAAGTTAATGACATCCTAATCATGCAATGTTTGAGGATTTGAACTAATGCATAAAAACTGGGTGATAAAAGGGTATGATCAAAGTGTTACTTGCCTTGCTGACGATCTGTGAAACCTAGGGACTCGTAGTAGCATGCTTCGCACTCCGGGTGTTCTATCGCAAGCAAACAATAACATACATAAGCAACAAGCAAAGATGCGCAAGCAAAACTCAAATAAAAGAGGTTGACCAGAAAGTTCAAATTAAGAACTCCGGTTCGCAAAAAGAATCAAATCAAATGGAGCAACGAAACTCAAACGGCGAAAGAAAGAAGCTTCGTTTACTAATCTGAAACTGGGTCAAATTTTACAGTAGAGAAAACTTGTTTGAGTTGGTTAAGCGGATAGAGGGTTTCGAGACGAAACTCTAGGCGCTTGAATCGCCTGATTCCGACTAACAAGCGAAAAGATAAACAGAAACTAAGATCGGATTAGAAATCGCGATCAGAGAAAATCGCGGAATAAATCCGATAAAAGAAAACTGACGAACAGACTAACGAACGAGCGTTCGTTAGCTGTATCTAACGGGCGAAGAACCGTTCGTTAAAACGAACGTTCGGACAAACGTCCGCTAACTAGAAGAACCGAGAAAAACCGGCGAATCCGAAAAAAACGGATCTAGGGTTTCTAAAAAAACCAAACGGTCTTTTAAAAAAACTGGCGGCGGGGCGCGGCGGCTACCTCCGGCGAGAGGTCCGGCGAGGCGAGGCGAGGCAGCGGCGGGGCGGCGGCGCTCGGCAAGCGGCGGCGGCGGGTAGGCGGCGGGCTAGGCGGCGCGGGCGGCGGGCTTGGCGGCGCGGTGCAGTGGGGTGTTGGGGCGGCGGGGCGGAGGTATATAAAGGGCGGGGCGGGGCGGCTTGGAGGAGGGGGCAAGGCGCGACGGCGGAGAGGAGTTCGGCTCGGACTCCTAGTCCGAGTCGGCGGCGGCGGCGCGCGCGGGGAGGGCGGCGGCGGCGGCCTGGCTCGGCTGGGCCTTAGGCCCAGTCGGGCGCGGGAACCATTTTTTTAAATAATTTCGCCGACCGAAATAAAATCGTAGAAAAATAAATAAAAATCTAAAAATGCCAAAATAAATTTTCACCGTCTAAATAAAATATTTAGAACGAGATGAACATTTTCTTAGCTCTAAAATGCAATTTTGGAAAATGTGCAATTTTTCTAATGCAAACAAAATTGCAATAAAATCCAAATAAAACAGATATTTGATTTTAATATTTTTCGTCCAATATTTCAATTATCTTGGAGAAGTCATATTATCTCCTCTCATATATTTTTGTATGAAATATTTTTGGAGAGAAAATAATTAAAACCAAAAATCCTCGTTTCAAAATTTGATAAAGATCAAATTTGAAAACCGGGAAATCCCCAACTCTCTCCGAAGGTCCTTGAGTTGCTTAGGATTTTGAGGATCGCGGGACGAAATGTGAATAAAATATGATATGCATGGATGACTATGTATAACATTCCAAATTGAAAATTTGGGATGTTACAGTGTTATGATGACCTTGAAGATTGTCAAACTTGGACTGAAGTCTCTGAAGATTTTCAGTCAAAATTTTAGTGCGATCCATTTCTTCACCCAACATATCATCGCTTTTATCTAGCATGTTTTGAACTTTTTCCAGAGCCTTTTGCAGTTTCACAGCAATCTTAGCAAGTTTAGAATAGCTGGGTTTGAGGTTTTCATCAGATTCATCCTCACTTGATTCATAGGAGGGATATTTGAGTACCTTTGAGCCTTTTGCCATGAAGCAATAGGTGAGAGCGTAGTCAACATCGCCATCATCAGTAGTGTTGGGGAGGTCCTTTTCCTCAGAGTTGAAGATAGACTTCCTAATGAAAGCGGTAGCGAGGTCTAGGCTCCCCACACCAGAGTCTGACTCCTCAGACTCCTCCTCTTCCTCATTTTCCTTAGATTCAGCCTCAGAGTATATTTCTTTGCCAATGAATGCCCGAGCCTTCTTGGAGCTGCTCTTCTTGTGAGATGAAGACCTTGAAGGTTTTAATGAAGAGGACTTTGAAGATTTCTTCTTCTTCTTTGAATCATCAGAACTGTAGTCCTTGTACTTCTTCTTCTTTGATTCCTTTTCCCACTGAGGACAATCTTGAATGTAGTGACCGGGTTTCTTGCACTTGTGACAGAGTCTCTTCTTGTAATCATGGGATGAGGAATCTGATCTCAAGTCACCACTGCTTGAGGATTTTCCAAAACGACCACGTCTTGAGAACTTCTGGGATTTCCTCATGAGCATTGCTAGCTCCTGGCTCAGTTCTTCAGGGTCACCAAGGCTACTACCAGAATCTTCACCTTCAGATTCAGACACTGCCTTGGCCTTCAGAGCTTGTGATCTTCCATAACCTGGTCCATAGAGATCTCTCTTCTCAGCAAGCTGGAACTCACGAGTGTTTATTCTCTCGAGGATATCAGCGGGATCAAGTGACTTATAGTCTCCACGTTCTTGTATCATCAATGCCAAAGTATCAAATGAGGAATCAAGCGATCTCAGCAATTTCTTCACCACCTCATGGTCGGTGATGTCAGTGGCACCAAGTGCTTGAAGCTCATTTGAGATGTCAATGAGGCGATTGAAGGTTTGCTGAACATTTTCATTGTCGAGTCTTTTAAAGAGGTTGAAGAGATTGCGAAGAACGTCAACTCGAGAGTCACGCTGTGTTGAGACTCCTTCATTGACCTTGGACAGCCTGTCCCAGATAAGCTTTGTTGTCTCCAAAGCACTCACTCTGCCATACTGCCCTTTGCTTAGATGGCCACATATGATGTTCTTCGCTTGAGAGTCGAGTTGCTTGAATCTCTTCACAACAGCAGCGTTGATGGTAGGAGTGATAGAGGGAACGCCATTTTCCACAATGTACCAGATATCGTTGCCGATTGCCTCAAGATGCATGCGCATCTTATTCTTCCAGTAGGGGTAGTCCGTCCCATCAAAGATAGGACACCCAGCAGAAACCTTGATCATACTTGTGGTCGACATAACTAAAACTACAGGCAGTTAAACCAAAATCACACAGAACAAGGGAGTACCTTGCTCTAATACCAATTGAAAGTGCGTTAAGTCGACTAGAGGGGGGGTGAATAGGCGATTTTTATGAATTCTTCACTGAGGAATTTCAGGGCAAGGAAATTCCTAAGCGAAGAACTACTTGCGCGGAACAAGTACTCAGATGCAAACATAACAGAACATAGGCATGGCCATCATGATGAAATGAAAACAAGCATAGAGTACAGAAAGCGTAAGAACGGGATAAACATGATGAAGACAAACAGACTGAGGAAAATGAGAAAGTCTTGAGTCAAAGTCTTCAAATAGATATGAACAAGTACACAACACGGTAATGAGGAAATGGAAGGGTTGAGGAAATAGAACCAGTAGGCTTGGTGAAGACAATGATTTGGTAGACTAGTTCCAACTGCTGTGACAGTTGTACGTCTAGTTAGGGCGGCTAGGTATTCAAACATGAGGACACACAGTCCCGGACACCCAGTCCTGAACACGCAGCTCAGGAAACTTAGTCCTCACCGTATTCCCCTTGAGATAAGGTCACACAGACCTCGCCCAATCACTCGTGGTAAGTCTTCAGGTGACTTCCAAACCTTCACAGACTCGGTCACTCGGCGATCCACAATTTCCTCTTGGATACTCTAGACCATGACGCCTAACCATCTGGAAGATGCACAGTCTTCAAAGGTAACAAGCATCGGATCCACGCAGGATCAATCTCTTCACTGATTCTCAATCACTTTGGGTTTGTAGGTGTTTCGGTTTGGGTTTTCCTCACTTGATGATTTTCGCTCAAAGTCCTCGGAGGATGGGATGCTCTCAAATGACAAGTGTTAGTTTCTCACGGAGCAGCCAACCAGCTAGTGGTTGTAGGGGTGGCTATTTATAGCCTAGGGAGCAGCCCGACATGATAAGACATAAATGCCCTTCAATGATATGACCGTTAGGTGGGAAGATATTTTTAGGACAGCTGGCGCATAGCACAACAACGGTCGGAAATTTGACTATCAAATTCCTCAGGGCTATCATGTTCCTCACTTGTAGGCAATCCGCACTGGCGAATTCCTAACTCCTCAGTTAGAACAAATTCCTCAGAGACTAGAAGAGCTTCATCTCTGTCACTGAAGAAATTTGACTGAACTGCGTGAGATTTCCAATGGATTCACTCGAAGGGATTGGTAGGTGTAGGATTTTGAGTTGAGCGTCACTTGGAAACTTTTCCTTAGTATTTCCTCAACCCCCTTTAACAGTACGGTGTTTCCTATGACTCAAAAAGAGAAAATGAAACTAAGAAAACAAAAGTCTTCACACTTCATGTTCCTCGAATGAATATCAAGTCTTCATGGTCACACCAATTTCTTCACTTTCAAAGTCTTCAGAAATCCAAAGTCTTCAGTCGAAGAACTTCATTTTTAGGGGTCGACTTTCTCTGTAAATATCAAACTCCTCATAGACTTATAGACCTGTGTACACTCACAAATGCATCAATCCCTTAACTTATAAGTCTTCAATACACCAAAATCACTAAGGGGCACTAGATGCACTTACAGCAATCAAAGGACTCAACTATGATTTCAAACTTGCCGGTGAAAAGAGGTTATTTGATATTAGCTCATTAGATGAATGGAGAACCCAAGCTTATGAAAATGCCAAGTTATTTAAAGAAAAAGCTAAAAGATGGCGTGATAAAAGAATTAAAAAGCGTGAGTTTAAAGTTGGAGAATATGTTCTTTTGTACAACTCTCATTTTAGATTCTTTGCAGGAAAACTCCTCTCCAAATGGGAATGACCCTATGTTATCTAGGAGGTTTATCTGTCTGGAGCTATCAAAATAAATAATGCTGAAGGTACTAACCCGAAGGTTGTTAATGGTCAACGAATAAAACATTATACCTCAGGTACGCCTATTAATGTTGAAAGTAATATTATCCAAACTTTGACACCGTAAGAAGAAATAAAAGAGACCTTCCGGAACACTCCAGAATCGTAAAAAAGAGGAGGTACATGATACGGTAGGTAAACTGACTCCGAAAAAACCGCAAAAATATTTTCTGTCTGTTTTGGAAAATAACAAAAATTAGGAAAATAAGAAACTACCGGGAAGCGCACCCTAGTGGGCATAAGACACCAGGCGCGCCCAGGTGGGTTGTGCCCACCTCGGGTACCTTCCGGACTCCGTTTTTCTACAGCTTGCTTGTTTCCCAAGATAAAAAATCTTTATATACCCCCCGAACCTATTGACCACCGTATCACGGAGAAATCTTTTGTTCTCTTTTCTTGCTGTTTTTGGTCAGATCTGTTGAGCCAGGCATCATGTCTTCTTCTTCCTCCAACAACATGGAATAGGATGCTTGGTCGATGAAGATCGAGCTAAAGAGAGAAGAGCTCGTAGAAGCCGTCAAAGGGGACAAGCGTAAGGAGACTACCGGAGATCAAGCACCGATGGTTGAGTAGGCCTGGCCTGCTGGGGAAGAGGAAGAAGATATCCTTAAACCTTATTATGCTCATCTTACCCCGACTGAGATTGAATCCTTTCGAATTATTGAAACGGTTCGTGTGCAAAATAAATATATCACTCGTGAAAATATTCTACATCAAGAGCACATCATCTTCCTCCGGAGCGTCATCCGTAGATTGGAGAATCTCTTGATCTTGAAGGACAGGGTCTCCTCTACTTCATCATCACCACCACCTTCTTCTTCATCACCAAAATAAAACTGAGTATCGGGTATGGGCACTCCCCTTGGCTTCCGCCAAGCTTGGGGGAGGTGCCCCGGTATCGTATCACCCCCACTATCTTTTGCCTTTACTTATTTTTAGTTTGATCTTTTGCTTTAGACGAATAAAAGTTTAGTTCGATCCTTTCTTTTCGAAAGTTAGCTTAGTGATGTATCCTTGTAATTGTGTGCAAGATATATAATAAAGTTTAGTTTGAGTTTTTCCTTTCCTTACTTTCAGGTTGAAATAAAAAGAAAGGAAATAAATTAAAAATACCATATACTAATCTTATAGTAGGTGATGACACCACATAAGGAAAAGTATAAGTAGGAAATTTTATTAGAGATTGACAAACATAGCATTGGTCAATGATGCAATTCATGAAAGAATTAATAAGGGAAGAGAAGATTCACATATAAATACACTATCCTGGAAATATTTTGTGATTGTGAGCCCCCATCAAAATACTATATGCTAAAATTGTTGACGTTGGACAAGGAAGACAACATAATGGTTTATGTTTGTTCATATTCACATAGAAGTTATATTGTCATAGATCCTTCAACATGTGGTGATTGCCCCCTATCTTTGCTAGCCAAAAATTCCGCACCAAGTAGACTACTTATGCATCCAAAAACCCTTAAACCCAAATCTTATTTTCAAGAGTCCACCATACCTACCTAAGGATTTAGTCAGATCCTTCAAGTAAGTTGTCATCAGTGCAATAAGGCAATAAAAATTGCATCTAAAAGTGTGAGATCTTTTAGTGTTAGAGAAAATTGAGTGTTGTACGAACTTGTGATGGTGAATAATAAAAGTGACATACTGCACAATAAAGGTTGCCATCACAAGGGGCAATACAATGTGACGTTCTTTTACATTAAGGGGTTGAGCATACAAACAAATAAGCGCATGGCAACCTCTGCTTCCCTCTGCGAAGGGCCTATCTTTTACTTTTATGTATTTACTTTTATGCAAGAGCCAAAGTTTTTCTCTCTATTCCTTTTTATTTTTCTCCTTTGGCAAGCATCATGTGGTGAGGAAAGATCTAGGCACATATGTCCAGTTGAATATGGGTAGCATGAGTTATTATTGTTGACGTCACCCTTGAGGTGAATACGTTGGGAGGTGAAACTATAAGCCCCTATCTTTCTATGTGTACGGTTGAAACGTTTTGCTCATGTGTATGCAGTGAGTGTTAGCAATCATAGAAGACTATATGATGGTTGAGTATGTGGACTTGCCTAAAGGCTCCGATACGTGACCCTTCGTGAAAAGATGATGAATTGTAGTTGCAAAGTTGATTGAGAACATAGTTTGTTGGTTTCTAATAGAGTTTATGCTTTATACTTCGATAGTGTGATGAATTGTTACTTATTCATGAGAAGTCTATGATAAAAGTTTTATGTTTAAATTTATTGTTGTTATAATAATCTACATGATGTTTCTATGTCCGTATTTTTTTTATCGACACCTCTCTCTCTAAGCATGTGGACATGTTTTTCGATTTTGGTTTTCGCTTGAGGAAAAGCGAGGTCTAAGCTTGGGGGAGTTGATACATCCATTTTGCATCATGTTTTCCTACTATTATTTATGATGTCTTTATGCATAATAATGCCTTTTGGAGTAATTCTAATGCCTTTTCTCTCATATTATGCAAGGTACACACAAAGAGGGAGAATTCCGACAGCTAGAAATCTGGACCTAGAAAAGCTACGTCATGCCACCTATTCTGCACAACTCCAAACAAGCTGAAACTTTACGGAGATTTTTTATGGAATATATGAGGAATATTGGAGCCAATAAGTACCAGAGGGGGCCCACAAGGTGGGCACAACCCACATAGGCGCGCCAGGGAGCCCAGGCGCGCCCTGGTGGGTTGTGCTCCCCTTGGCCCACCTCCGGTTCCCATCTTCTGATATATAAGTCATTTTGACCTAGAAAAAATAAGGAGAGGACTTTCGGGACGGAGCGCCGCCGTCTCGAGGCGGAACTTGGGCAGGAGCACTTTTGCCCTCCGGTGGAGCGATTCCGCCGGGGGAACTTCCCTCTCGAAGGGGGAAATCATCGTCATCATCATCACCAACAACTCTCCCATCTTGGGGAGGGCAATCTCCATCAACATCTTCAACAACACCATCTCATCTCAAACTCTACTTCATCTCTTGTGATTGGTGCTTGTGGGTGACTAGTAGTGTTGATTACATCTTGTAGTTGATTACTATATGGTTTATTTGGTGGAAGATTATATGTTAAGATCCAATATGCTATTTCATACCCCTCTAATGTTGAGCATGATTATCGTTTGTGAGTAGTTAATTTTGTTCTTGAGGTCACGGGAGAAATCATGTTGCAAGTAATCATGTGAACTTGATGTGTGTTCGGTATTTTGATAGTATGTATGTTGTGATTCCCTTAGTGGTGTCATGTGAACATCGACTACATGACACTTCACCATATTTGGGCCTAAGGGAATGCATTGTGGAGTAGTTATTAGATGATGGGTCGTGAGAGTGACAGAAGCTTAAACCCTAGTTTATGCGCTATTCCGTAAGGGACCGATTGGATCCAAAAGTCTAATGCTATGGTTAGAATTTATTCTTAATACTTTTCTCGTAGTTCCGGATGCTTGTGAGGGGGTTAATCATAAGTAGGAGGTTTGTTCAAGTAAGAACAACACCTAAGCACCATTCCACCCACATATGAAATTATCAAAGTAGCGAACATGAATCGAATCAACATCATGAAAGTGACTAGATGAAATTCCCGTGTACCCTCAAGAATGCTTTGCTTACTATAATAGACCGTTTTGGCCTATCCTTTGCCTCAAAAGGATTGGACTACCTTGCTGCAGTTTTGTTACTACTGTCATTACTTGCTCGTTACAAATTGTCTTGCTATCAAACTACTATGTTACTTAGAATTTCAGCACTTGCAGACATTCCCTTGCTGAAAACCACTTGTCATTTCCTTCTGCTCCTCGTTGGGTTTGACACTCTTACTTATCAAAAAGAGCTACAATTGATCCCATATAGTTGTGGGTCATCAGTCTCTCTCAAGTTCGGGGAAGAGGTAAGAGAATTTCATTTTCAAGGTTTAAAAACCGCCGCCAACCAAGAGAGCATGATGACAATGAAGAGAAAACTATTGTGTTACTGGCTACAATTTACTTTGGGATCCCAGAAGATGAATTGGAGAGAAGTTTAATTGATTATGAACAGAGCCCTGAAGACCTAGCTAAAGTGGAAATCGATCAACATCTGAATGAAGCACCAATACAAGATCTAGTTGCTAACGAACAATACGAAGTACCAGAAAAGAAGGGAGATCAGGAACTTCCACCTCCAGAATTAAAACCTTTACCAAACGAATTAAGGTGCATATTTTTAGATGAACAAATAGATATCCTGTGATCATAAGTGCTAACCTTTTAGATGAAGAAAAAGAGAGGCTAATTAAAACTCTGTGGAAGCACTAGAAAGCCCTTGTGTATTCAATGGATGACTTGAAGGGTATAATCCCCTCCATATGCACACATTGTATATATATGGAGGAAGGGGTTGAACCAGTGCGCGAATACCAAAGGAAATTGAATCCCAAAATGAAGAGGTGGTAAGAAAATAAATAGTTTGCTTACTCGATGCAGGTATTATATACCCAGTGTTTGGAAGTAAGTGGGCGAGTCCGGTTCATTGTGTGCCTAAAAAGGAGAGTTTACTATAGTACCTGATGTCTACTACACAACCTTCTTCTTGTAGACGTTGTTGGGCCTTCAAGTGCAGAGGTTTGTAGGACAGTAGCAAATTTCCCTCAAGTGGATGACCTAAGGTTTATCAATCCGTAGGAGGCATAGGATGAAGATGGTCTCTCTCTCAAGCAACCCTGCAACCAAATAACAAAGAGTCTCTTGTGTCCCCAACACACCCAATACAATGGTAAATTGTATAGGTGCACTAGTTCGGTGAAGAGATGGTGATACAAGTGGTATATGGATGGTAGATAATACTTTTTGTAATCTGAAAATATAAACACAACAAGGTAACGAATGATAAAAGTGAGTGTAAACGGTATTGCAATGCATTGAAACAAGGCCTAGGGTTCATACTTTCACTAGTGCAAGTTCTCTCAACAATAATAACATAATTGGATCACATAACTATCCCTCAACATGCAACAAAGAGTCACTCCAAAGTCACTAATAGCGGAGAGCAAACGAAGAGATTATGGTAGGGTACGAAACCACCTCAAAGTTATTCTTTCCAATCAATCCGTTGGGCTATTCCTATAGGTGTCACAAACAGCCCTAGAGTTCGTACTAGAATAACACCTTAAGACACAAATCAACCAAAACCCTAATGTCACCTAGATACTCCAATGTCACCTCAAGTATCCGTGGGTATGATTATACAATATGCATCACACAATCTCAGATTCATCTATTCAACCAACACATAGAACCTCAAAGAGTGCCCCAAAGTTCCTATCGGAGAATCACGACGAAAACGTGTGCCAACCCCTATGCATAGGTTCATGGGCGGAACCCGCAAGTTGATCACCAAAACATACATCAAGTGAATCACGTGGTATCCCATTGTCACCACAGATACACACGGCAAGACATACATCAAGTGGTCTCAAATCTTTAAAGACTCAATCCAATAAGATAACTTCAAAGGGGAACTCAATTCAATACAAGAGAGTAGAGGGGGAGAAACATCATAGGATCCAACTATAATAGCAAAGCTAGCGATACATCAAGATCGTATCACCTCAAGAACACGAGAGAGAGAGAGAGAGATCAAACACATAGCTACTGGTACATACCCTCAGCCCCGAGGGAGAACTACTCCCTCCTCGTCATGGAGAGCACCGGGATGATGAAGATGGCCACCGAAGAGGGATTCCCCCTCCGGCAGGGTGCCGGAACGGGTCTAGATTGGCTTTCGGTGGATACGGAGGCTTCTGGCGGCGGAACTCCCGATCTATTGTGCTCCCCGATCGTTTTAGGGTATATGGAGATATATAGGCGGAAGAAGTACGTCATGGGAGCCATGAGGGGCCCACGAGGGTGGAGGGCGCGCCCAGGGGGCTGGGCGCGCCCCCTACCTCGTGGCCTCCTCAAAGCTTCCCTTACGTGGACTCCAAGTCTTCTGGGCTTCTTCTGATCCAAAAATAAGTTCCGTGAAGTTTCAGGTCAATTGGACTCCGTTTGATTTTCCTTTTCTGTGATATTCTAAAACAAGGAAAAAAACAGAAACTGGCACTGGGCTCTGGGTTAATAGGTTAGTCCCAAAAATCATATAAAATAGCATATAAATGCATATAAAACATCCAGGGTTGATAATATAATAGCATGGAACAATCAAAAATTATAGATACATTGGAGACGTATCAGTACCTAATAAGCATAATGAACTATTCCCCAGTATAACAATAGTTGGGTATAGAATGTAAATTGATTTCAGGAAACTTAATAAGGATACATGCAAGGACCATTGTCCTCTACCATTTATTGATCAAATGCTAGAAAGGTTAGAGAAACATATCCACTTTTGCTACCTAGACGGATATTCAGGATTCTCACTGATAGCAGTGCACCCTGAGGACCAAGAGAAAACTACCTTCACTTGCCCCTTCGGTATGTACTCTTATCGTCGTATGTCATTTGGCTTATGTAATGCACCTACTACCTTTTAGAGATGTATGAATGTTATATTTGCCAAAAAAAATGAAGAAAGCATGGAAGTTTTCATGGATGATTTTTTGTCTATGGGACTTATTCAATGATTTCCTTTACAACCTTGATAAAGTTTTTGCAGAGGTGTGAGGACACCAATCTCGTTTTAAACTGGGAGAAGTGTCATTTCATGGTTAATGAAGGTATTCTACTAAGGCATAAAATATATGAGAAAGGTATTGAGGTGGATAAGGAAAAAATAGATGCCATAGAGAAGCTCCCTTACCCTCGAGACATAAGAGGAATAAGGAGTTTTCTTGGACATGTTGGTTTCTATAGACACTTCATTAAAAATTTCTCTAGTATTTCAAAAACTTTGACTAATATCTTGTAGAAAAGTGTTTCATTTGTGTGCAACGATGAGTGCAAGGCTTCTTTTGAGAAACTCAATTGTGCCTTACTCAATGCACCCGTTATTATACCTTTGAATTGGGACCAACCTTTTGAGGTAGTGTGTGAGACTGATGACAATGCGGTAAGTGTGTTGTTGGGCCAGCAGGAAGGTAACAAGTTTAACATTATTTATTATGCTAGTAGTCACACTCTTACGGAAGCTCAAACAAATTATGCTAAGAATGATAGGGAGTTGTATGCGGTAATTTTTTCTTGTGAAAAATCCAGGCCCTACATCACCGACACCAAAGTCAGATTCTACACGGATCGTCAAGCAATAAAGGAAGTCCTAGGTAACAAAGATACGAAGCCTCGATGGATGAGTGATGGGGAACGAAGCATGAAAATCAAAAAAATTCCTACGAACGCCCAATATCTAATCTAGGAGATGCAAATCAACGAGAGGGTGGTGTGTTTACATACCCTTGTAGACCGAAAGCATTAGCATTGTAATGCAGTTGATGTAATCTTACTCTTCACGATCCAATCGTGATCCAATCTGCTCTAGTGCTGAACGGACGGCACCTCCGAGATTAGCACACGTTCACATGACACCACTAAAGGAAGAACAACATATTACTCCGCAGTGCCTTCCCTTAGGCCCAAGTATGGTGAAGTATCATGTAGTCGACATTCACATGACACCACTAAAGGAAGAACAACATGCATATCATCAAAATATTGAACGAATACCAACTTCACATGGTTACTTACAACAAGACTTCTCCCATGTGAAGGAAATATGCCTTAGAGGCAATAATAAAGTTGTTATTTATATTTCCTTATATCATGATAAATGTTTATTATCATGCTAGAATTGTATTAACCGAAAACTTACTACATGTGTGAATACATAGACAAACAGAGTGTCACTAGTTTGCCTCTACTTGACTAGCTCGTTGAATCAATGATGGTTATGTTTCCTAACCATAGACATGAGTTGTCATTTGATTAACGGGATCACATCATTAGAGAATGATGTGATTGACTTGACTCATCCGTTAGCTTAGCACGATGATCATTTAGTTTGTAGCTATTGCTTTCTTCATGACTTATACATGTTCCTATAACTATGAGATTATGCAACTCCCGAGTACCGGACGAACACTTTGTGTGCTACCAAACGTCACAACGTAACTGGGTGATTATAAAGGTGCTCTACAGGTGTCTCTGATGGTAGTTGTTGAGTTGGCATAGATCGAGATTAGGATTTGTCACTCCGATTGTCGGAGAGGTATCTCTGGGCCCTCTCGGTAATGCACATCACAATAAGCCTTGTAAGCAATGTAGCTAATGAGTTAGTTACGGGATGTAGCATTATGAAATGAGTAAAGAGACTTGCCGGTAATGAGATTGAACTAGGTATTGAGATATCGACGATCGAATCTCGGGCAAGTAA
Source organism: Triticum urartu (assembly GCF_003073215.2). NCBI lineage: Eukaryota > Viridiplantae > Streptophyta > Magnoliopsida > Poales > Poaceae > Triticum > Triticum urartu. The sequence goes on from NC_053028.1 coordinate 133,287,838, forward strand.
CATACCGATGACAAAGGGAACAACATATACCGTTATGCGGTTTGACCAATAAAGATCTTCATAGAATATTTAGGAGCCAATATGAGCATCCAGGTTCCGCTATTGGTTATTGACCGGATACATGTCTTGGTCATGTCTACATAGTTCTCGAACCCGTAGGGTCCGCACGATTAACGTTCGGTGACGATCGGTATTATGAGTTTATGTGTTTTGATGTACTGAAGGTAGTTCGGAGTCCCGGATATGATCACGGACATGACGAGGAGTCTCTAAATGGTCGAGACATAAAGATCGATATATTGGAAGCCTATATTTGGACATCGGAATAGTTTCAGGTGAAATCGGGATTTTACCGGAATACCGGGAGGTTACCGGACCCCCCCCCCCCCCCCGCGGTAAATGTATGGGCCTTATTGGACCATAGTGGAGAGAGAGAGGAGACCAGGGCAGGCCGCGCGCCCCCTCTCCCTCTGGTCCGAATTGGACTAGGAGGGGGCGGCGCCCCCCTTTCCTTCCTCCCTCTCTCCCCCTTCCTTCTCTCCTAGTCCAACTAGGGAAGGGGGGAATCCTACTCCCAGTGAGAGTAGGACTCCTCCAGGGTGCGCCATAGGAGGGCCGGCCCTCCCCCCTCCTCCACTCCTTTATATACGTGGCCAGGGGCAGCCCTAGACACACAAGTTGATCATTGATCTTTTAGCCATGTGCGGTGCCCCCCTCCACCATAATCCACCTCGGTTATATCGCAGCGTTGCTTAGGCAAAGTCCTGTTCCGGTAGCATCATCATCACCGTCATCACGCCGTCGTGGTGATGAAACCCTCCCTCGAAGCTCTACTGGACCATGAGTTCGTGGGACGTCACCGAGCTGAACGTGTGCAGATCATGGAGGTGACGTACGTTCGGTACTAGGATCGGTCGATCGTGAAGACGCACGACTACATCAACCGCATTGTCATAACACTTCCGCTTACGGTCTACGAGGGTACATGGACGACACTCTCCCCTCTTGTTGCTATGCATCACCATGATCTTGCGTGTGCGTAGGAATTTTTTTGAAATTATTGCATTCCCCAATAGTGGTATCAGAGCCAGGTTTATGCGTAGATGTCATATGCACGAGTAGAACACAAAGGAGTTGTGGGCGTGGGTATATACATATTGCTTGTCGTCACTAGTTGATTCTCGATTCAGCGGCATTGTTGGATGAAGCGGCCCAGACCAACATTACGCGTATGCTTACGCAAGACTGGTTCTACCGACATGCTTCGCACACAGGTGGCTAGTGGGTGTCTTTCTGAAGATCAAAAAGCAATCACTATACCGTGTTGTGGTTTTTTGATGCATAGGTAAGAACGGTTCTTGCTCAGCCCGTAGCATCCACGTAAAACTTGCAACAACAAAGTAGAGGATGTCTAACTTGTTTTTGCAGGGCATGTTGTGATGTGATATGGTCAATACATGATGCTAAATTTTATTGTATGAGATGGTCATGTTTTGTAACACAGTTATCGGCAACTGGAAGGAGCCATATGATTGTTGCTTTATTGTATGAAATGCAATCGCCATGTAATTGCTTTACTTTATCACTAAGCGGTAGCGATAGTTGTGGAGGCAATAGTTGGTGTAACGACAACGATGCTTCGATGGAGATCAAGGTGTCAAGCCGGTGACGATGGTGATCATGACGGTGCTTTGGAGATGGAGATCACAGGCACAAGATGATGATGGCCATATCATATCACTTATATTGATTGCATGTGATGTTTATCTTTTATGCAACTTATTTTGCTTAGATTGATGGTAGTATTATAAGATGATCTCTCACTAAATTTCAAGGTATAAGTGTTCTCCCTAAGTATGCACCGTTGCGATAGTTCGTCGTGCCGAGACACCACGTGATGATCGGGTGTGATAAGCTCTACGTTCACATACAACGGGTGCAAGCCAGTTTTGCACACGCGGAATACTCGGGTTAAACTTGACGAACCTAGCATATGCATATATGGCCTCGGAACACTGGAGACCGAAAGGTCGAGCGTGAATCATATAGTAGATATGATCGACATAGTGGTGTTCACCATTGAAAATTACTCCATCTCACGTGATGACCGGACATGGTTTAGTTGATGTGGATCACATGATCACTTAGATGATTAGAGGGATGTCTATCTAAGTGGGAGTTCTTAAGTAATTTGATTAATTGAACTTTAATTTATCATGAACTTAGTACCTGATAGTATTTTGCATGTCTATGTTGTTGTAGATAGATGGCCCGTGCTGTTGTTCCGTTGAATTTTAATGCGTTCCTAGAGAAAGCTAAGTTGAAAGATGATGGTAGCAACTACACAGACTGGGTCCGTAATGTGTGGATTATCCTCATTGCTACACAGAAGAATTACGTCTTGGAAGCACCGCTAGGTGACAAACCCACTGCAGGAGCAACGCCAGATGTTATGAACACCTAGCAGAGCAAAGCTGATGACTACTCGATAGTTCAGTGTGCCATGCTATACGGCTTACAATCGGGACTTCAACGATGTTTTGAACATCATGGAGCATATGAGATGTTCCAGGAGTTGAAGTTAATATTTCAAGCAAATGCCCCGATTGAGAGATATGAAGTCTCCAATAAGTTCTACAGCTGCAAGATGGAGGAGAATAGTTCTGTCAGTGAACATATACTCAGAGTGTCTGGGTACCACAACCACTTGACTCAACTGGGAGTTAATCTTCCTGATGATAGTGTCATTGACAGAGTTCTTCAATCACTGCCACCAAGCTACAAGATCTTCGTGATGAACTATAATATGCAAGGGATGGATAAGACAATTCCCGAGCTCTTCGCAATGCTAAAGGCTGCGGAGGTAGAAATCAAAAAGGTGCATCAAGTGTTGATGGTCAACAAGACCACCAGTTTCAAGAAAAAGGGTCAAGGGAAGAAGGGGAACTTCAAGAAGAACAGCAAGCCAGTTGCTGCTCAAGTGAAGAAACCCAAGTCTGGACCTAAGCCTGAGACTAAGTGCTTCTACTGCAAAGGAACTGGTCACTGGAAGCGGAACTGCCCCAAGTATTTGGCGGAGAAGAAGGATGGCAAAGTGAAAGATATATTTGATATACATGTTATTTATGTGTACCTTACTAATGCTCATACTAGTGCCTGGGTATTTGATACTGGTTCAGTTGCTAACATTTGCAACTCGAAATAGGGGCTACGGATTAAGCGAAGATTGGCTAAGGACGAGGTGACGATGCGCGTGGGAAATGGTTCCAAAGTCGATGTGATCGTCGTCGGCACGCTACCTCTACATCTACCTTCGGGATTAGTATTAGACCTAAATAATTGTTATTTGGTGCCAGCATTGAGCATGAACATTATATCTGGATCTTGTTTGATGCAAGACAGTTATTCATTTAAATCAGAGAATAATGGTTGTTCTATTTATATGAGTAATATCTTTTATGGTCATGTACCCCTGATGAGCGGTCTATTTTTACTAAATCTTGATAGTAGTGATACACATGTTCATAGTATTGAGGCCAAAAGATGCAGAGTTGATAATAATAGTGCAACTTATTTGTGGCACTGCTGTTTAGGTCATATTGGTGTAAACCGCATGAAGAAACTCCATTTTGATGGACTTTTGGAATCACTTGATTATGAATCACTTGGTACTTTCGAACCATGCCTCATGGGCAAGATGACTAAAACACCGTTCTTCGGAACAATGGAGCGAGCAACAGATTTGTTGGAAATCATACATACTAATGTATGTGGTCCGATGAATATAGAGGCTCACGGCAGGTATCATTATTTTCTCACCTTCACAGATGATTTGAGCAGATATGGGTATATCTGCTTGATGAAACATAAGTCTGAAACATTTGAAAAGTTCAAAGAATTTCGGAGTGAAGTGGAAAATCATTGTAACAAGAAAATAAAGTTTCTACGATCTGATCGTGGAGGAGAATATTTGAATTATGAGTTTGGTCTTCATTTGAAACAATGCGGAATAGTTTAGCAACTCACGCCACCCGGAACACCACAGCGTAATGGTGTGTCCGAACGTCGTAATTGTACTTTACTAGATATGGTGCGATCTATGATGTCTCTAACTGATTTACCGCTTTCGTTTTGGGGTTACGCTTTAGAGATGGCTCCATTCACGTTAAATAGGGCACCATCTAAATCCGTTGAGACGACGCCTTATGAACTGTGGTTTGGCAAGAAACCAAAGTTGTCGTTTCTTAAAGTTTGGGGCTGTGATGCTTATGTGAGAAAGCTTCAACCTGATAAGCTCGAACCCAAATCGAAGAAATGTGTCTTCATAGGATACCAAAAGGATACTGTTGGGTACACCTTCTATCACAGATCCGAAGGCAAGATATTCGTTGCTAAGAATGGATCCTTTCTAGAGAAGGAGTTTCTCTCGAAAGAAGTGAGTGGGAGGAAAGTAGAACTTGACGAGGTAATTGTACCTTCTCCCTTATTGGAAAGTAGTTCATCACTAAAATCAGTTCCAGTGATTCCTACACCAGTAAGTGAGGAAGCTAATGATGATGATCATGAAACTTTTGATCAAGTTACTACCGAACCTCGTAGGTCAACCAGAGGAAGATCCACACCAGATTGGTACGGTAATCCTGTTCTGGAGGTCATGTTACTTGACCATGAAGAACCTATGAACTATGAGGAAGCGATGATGATCCCAGATTCCACAAAATAGCTTGACGCCATGAAATTTGAGATGGGATCCGTGTATGAGAACAAAGTATGGACTTTGGTTGACTTGCCCGATGATCGGCAAGCCATCGAGAATAAATGGATCTTCAATAAGAAGACTAACGCTGACGGTAATGTTACTGTCTACAAAGCTCGACTTGTTGCAAAAGGTTTTCGACAAGTTCAAGAAATTGACTACGATGAGACGTTCTCACCTGTAGCGATGCTTAAGTCTGTTTGAAACATGTTAGCAATTGCCGCATTTTATGATTATGAAATTTGGCAAATGGATGTAAAGACTACATTCATGAATGGATTTCTGGAAGAAGAGTTGTATGTGATGCAACCTAAAGGTTTTATCGATCCAAAGGGAGCTAACAAAGTGTGCAAGCTCCAGTGATCCATCTATGGACTGGTGCAAGCATCTTAGAGTTGGAATAAACGTTTTGATAGTGTGATCAAAGCATATGGTTTTATACAGACTTTTGGAGAAGCCTGTATTTACAAGAAAGTGAGTGGGAGCTCTGTAGCATTTCTAATATTATATGTGGATGACAGATTATTGATTGGAAATGATATAGAATTTCTGGATAGCATAAAAGGATACTTGAATAAGAGTTTTACAATGAAAGACCTCGGTGAAGCTGCTTATATATTGGGCATCAAGATCTATAGAGATAGATCAAGATGCTTAATTGTACTTTCACAAAGCACATACCTTGATAAAGTTTTGAAGAAGTTCAAAATGGATCAAGCAAAGAAAGGGTTCTTGCCTGTGTTACAAGGTGTGAAGTTGAGTCAGACTCAATGCCCGACCAGTGCAGAAGATAGAGAGAAAATGAAAGGTGTTCCCTATGCTTCAGCCATAGGCTCTATCATGTATGCAATGTTGTGTACCAGACCTGATGTGTGCCTTGCTATAAGTTTAGCAGGGAGGTACCAAAGTTATCCAGGAGTGCGTCACTGGACAGCGGTCAAGAACATCCTGAAATACCTGAAAAGGACTAAGGATATGTTTCTCCTTTATGGAGGTGACAAAGAGCTCGTCGTAAATGGTTACATCGATGCAAGCTTTGACACTAATCCGGATGACTCTAAGTCACAAACCGGATACGTGGTTTTATTGAACGGTGGAGCTGTCAGTTGGTGCAGTTCTAAGCAAAGCGTCGTGGCGGTATCTACGTGTGAAGCGGAGTACATAGCTGCTTCAGAAGCAGCAAATGAAGGAGTCTGGATGAAGGAGTTCATATCCGATCTAGGTGTCATACCTAGTGCATCGGGTCCAATGAAAATCTTTTGTGACCATACTGGTGCAATTGCCTTGGCAAAGGAATCCAGATTTCACAAAAGAACCAAGCACATCAAGAGACACTTCAATTCCATCTGCGATCAAGTCAAGGAGGAAGACATAGAGATTTGCAAGATACATACGAATTTGAATGTTGCAGACCCGTTGACTAAGCCTCTCTCACGAACAAAACATGATCAGCACTAAGACTCCATGGGTGTTAGAATCATTACAATATAATCTAGATTATTGACTCTAGTGCAAGTGGGAGACTGAAGGAAATATGCCCTAGAGGCAATAATAAAGTTGTTATTTATAGTTCCTTATATCATCATAAATGTTTATTATTCATGCTAGAATTGTATTAACTGGAAACTTGATACATGTGTGAATACATAGACAAACAGAGTGTCACTAGTTTGCCTCTACTTGACTATCTCATTGAATCAATGATGGTTATGTTTCCTAACCATAGACATGAGTTGTCATTTGATTAATGGGATCACGTCATTAGAGAATGATGTGATTGACTTGACCCATCCATTAGCTTAGCACGATGATCGTTTAGTTTGTTGTTATTGCTTTCTTCATGACTTATACATGTTCCTATGACTACGAGATTATGCAACTCCCGAGTACCGGAGGAACACTTTGTGTGCTACCAAATGTCACAACATAACTGAGTGATTATAAAGGTGCTCTACAGGTGTCTCTGATGCTACTTGTTGAGTTGGCATAGATCGAGATTAGGATTTGTCACTCCGATTGTCGGAGAGGTATCTCTGGGCCCTCTCGATAATGCACATCACAATAAGCCTTGCAAGCAATGTAGCTAATGAGTTAGTTATGGGATGTAGCATTACGGAACGAGTAAAGAGACTTGCTGGTAACGAGAATGAACTAGGTATTGAGATTCCGACGATCAAATCTCGGGCAAGTAACATACCGATGACAAAGGGAACAACGTATACCGTTATGCGGTTTGACCGATAAAGATCTTCGTAGAATATGTAGGAGCCAATATGAGCATCTAGGTTCCGCTATTGGTTATTGACCAGAGACATGTCTCGGTCATGTCTACATAGTTCTCGAACCCGTAGGGTCCGCACGCTTAACGTTCGGTGACGATCGGTATGATGAGTTTATGTGTTTTGATGTTCCGAAGGTAGTTCGCAGTCCCGGATATGATCACGGACATGGCGAGGAGTCTCGAAATGGTCGAGACATAAAGATCAATATATTGGAAGCCTATTGTCGGTGTCAAAACCGGCGGATCTCGGTTAGGGGGTCCCGAACTATGCGTCTAAGGTCGATGGTAACAGGAGACAAGGGACACGATGTTTACCCAGGTTCGGGCCCTCTCTATGGAGGTAATACCCTACGTCCTGCTTGATTGATATTGATGAATATGAGTATTACAAGAGTTGATCTACCTCGAGATCCTAATGGCTAAACCCTAGAGGTCTAGCTTGTGTGGCTATGATAATGAATATCTCCCATCCGAACTAAGTCCTCCAGTTTATATAGACACCGGAAGGATCTAGGGTTACCCAAGGTCGGTTACAAATAAGGGAATCTACATATCCGGTCGCCAAGCTTGCCTTCCACGCCAAGGAGAGTCCCATCCGGACATGGGTGCAGTCTTCGGTCTTCGTATCTTCATAGCCCATCAGTCCGGCCCATGGCTAACAGGCCGGACGCCCGAGGACCCCTTAGTCCATGACTCCCTCAGTAGCCCATGAACCTAGCTTCAACGACGAGGAGTCCGGCGCGCAAATTTGTCTTCGGCATTGCAAGGCGGGTTCCCTTCTTTCCGAACTCCAAGACAATCTTCGGTCGTACCGATGTATCCGGACCTGTAACTCACACCACACACAATCATAGAGAGAATATAATATTTTACGAATCAAATCTGCTGATAGTTTTTTTCACAATATGACATCACGTCTGCCCGGTCACTATATCGAACCATTTTGTCTGCCATCCCGTGTTTCGAGATGCGGTTTCCATTGGCACGTCTTGTCAAAGTAGAGATCGTGTCCCCTTATTACAGGATTCTCATCAATACGGGCGTGGGTAACCCAACCGTGCCATTTACACAACCCTCAGGAGTAGGCGAGTTTTAAGGTGAGAAGGAAGGCGTTTGATATTCACGGCTTTTATAAGGGGATAAGGATTCGTCCTCACTCACCCCTGCCTTCTCCTTCCTCTGCCCATCCATTCTAGAGCTCCAGCGCCCAAGCCCTAGCTTCCCCTGCCGGAGAAAACACTCCAACCATGTCCGGATCCGGAGTTGGTGGCAAGTGGATGGCTTCTTCTGTCAAGAAGAAAGACATCAAGGAGCTTCGAGAGGCCAGATACCTGGCCAGGGAGATCGTTCACCGTCTCTCGGTCGAAGGACAGATCGTCCCTACCCCAGAGCCCCATGAGAGGGTTGTATTTCTCGCACATTTCGTCCGTGGGCTGGGATTCCCTCCCCACCCGTTTGTCCATGGACTAAGTCAATAATCCAGATTTCACAAGAGATCCAAGCATATCAAGAGATGCTTCAATTCCATACGGGATCAAGTCCAGGTGGGAGACATAGATATTTGCAAGATACATACGGATCTGAATGTTGCAGACCCGTTGACTAAGCCTCTTCCACGAGCAAAACATGATCAGCACCAAGACTCCATGGGTGTTAGAATCAATACTGTGTAATCTAGATTACTCACTCTAGTGCAAGTGGGAGACTGAAGGAAATATGATCTAGAGGCATGATGTCTACTACACAGCCTTCTTCTTGTAGACGTTGTTGGGCCTCCAAGTGCAGAGGTTTGTAGGACAGTAGCAAATTTTCCTCAAGTGGATGACCTAAGGTTTATCAATCTGTAGGAGGCGTAGGATGAAGATGGTCTCTCTCAAGCAACCCTGTAACCAAATAACAAAGAGTCTCTTGTGTCCCCAACACACCCAATACAATGGTAAATTGTATAGGTGCACTAGTTCGGCGAAGAGATGGTGGTACAAGTGCAATATGGATAGTAGATAAAGGTTTTTGTAATATGAAAATATAAAAACAGCAAGGTAACTAATGATAAAAGTGAGCGTAAACGGTATTGCAATGTGTGGAAATAAGGCGTAGGGTTCATAATTTCGCTAGTGCAAGTTCCCTCAACAATAATAACATAATTGGATCACATAACTATCCCTCAACATGCAACAAAGAGTCACTCCAAAGTCACTAATAGCGGAGAGCAAACGAAGAGATTATGGTAGGGTACGAAACCACCTCAAAGTTATTCTTTCCAATCATTCCGTTGGGCTATTCCTATAAGTGTCACAAACAGCCCTAGAGTTCGTACTAGAATAACACCATAAGACAGAAATCAATCAAAACCCTAATGTCACCTAGATACTCCAATGTCACCTCAAGTATCCGTGGGTATGATTATACGATATGCGTCACACAATCTCAGATTCATCTATTCAACCAACACAAAGGACCTCAAAGAGTGCCCCAAATTTCTACCGGAGAATCACGACGAAAACGTGTGCCAACCCCTATGCATGGGTTCATGGGCGGAACCCGCAAGTTGATCACCAAAACATACATCAAGTGAATCACGTGATATCCCATTGTCACCACAGATACGCACGGCAAGACATACATCAAGTGTTCTCAAATCTTTAAAGACTCAATCCGATAAGATTACATCAAAGGGGAAACTCAATTCATTACAAGAGAGAAGAGGTGGAGGAGAAACATAAGATCCAACTATAATAGCAAAGCTCGCGATACATCAAGATCGTGCCAAATCAACAACACGAGAGAGAGAGAGAGAGATCAAACACATAGCTACTGGTACATACCCTCAGCCCCGAGGGAGAACTACTCCCTCCTCGTCATGGAGAGCACCGGGATGATGAAGATGGCCACCGGAGAGGGATTGCCCCCTCCGGCAGGGTGCCAGAACGGGTCTAGATTGGTTTTCAGTGGCTACGGAGGCTTCTGGCGGCGGAACTCCCGATCTATTGTCTGTTCTGGAAGTTTTAGGATACGTGGGTATATATGGGTGAAAGGAGTACGTCGGTGAACCGAAGGGGTGGCCACGAGGCAGGGGGCGCGCCCCAGGGGGGTGGGAGCGCCCCTACCCTCGTGAGCTCCTCCTTCATCTTCTGACGTAGGGTCCAAGTCTATTCGGTAGGTTTCCTTCCAAAAATAACTTCTCTAGTTGATTTCGATCCGTTTCGACTCCGTTTGATATTCCTTTTCTTCGAAACACTGAAATAGGCATAAAACAATGAATCTGGGCTGCGCATCCGGTTAATAGGTTAGTCCCAAAAATAATATAAAAGTGGAAAATAAAGCCCAATATTGCCCAAAACAGTAGATAATATAGCATGGAGCAATCAAAAATTATAGATACGTTGGAGACGTATCAAGCATCCCCAAGCTTAATTCCTGCTCGTCCTCGAGTAGGTAAATGATAAATAGATAATTTTTGATGTGGAATGCTAGTTGGCATAATTTCAATGTAATTCTTCTTACTTGTGATATGAATATTCAGATCCGAAAGATTCAAGACAAAAGTTCATATTGACATAAAAATAATAATACTTCAAGCATACTAATAAAGCAATTATGTCTTCTCAAAATATCATGGCCAAAGAAAGCTATCCCTACAAAATCATATAGTCTGGCTATGCTCTATCTTCACCACACAAAGTATTTAAATCATGCACAACCCTGATGACAAGCCAAGCAATTGTTTCATACTTTTGATGTTCTCAAACTTTTTCAATCTTCAAGCAATATATGAGCGTGAGCCATGGACATAGCACTATAGGTGGAACAGAATGGTGGTTGTGGAGAAGACAAAACAGGAGAAGATAGTCTCACATCAACTAGGCGTATTAATGGGCTATGGAGATGCCCATCAATAGATATCAATGTGAGTGAGTAGGGATTGCCATGCAACGGATGCACTAGAGCTATAAGTATATGAAAGCTCAACAAAAGAAACTAATGGGTGTGCATCCAACTTGCTTGCTCACGAAGACCTAGGGAATTTTGAGGAAGCCCATCATTGGAATATACAAGCCAAGTTCTATAACGAAAGATTCCCACTAGTATATGAAAGTGACAACATAGGAGACTCTCTATCATGAAGATCATGGTGCTACTTTGAAGCACAAGTGTGGTAAAAGGATAGTAGCATTGCCCCTTCTCTCTTTTTCTCTCATTTTTTTATTTATTTTTTTGGGCCTTATCTTTTTTATGGCCTCTTTTCTTTTTTTATTTGGGCTTCTTTGGCCTCTTTTATTTATTTATTTTCGTCCGGAGTCTCATCCCGACTTATGGGGGAATCATAGTCTCCATCATCCTTTCCTCAGTGGGACAACGCTCTAATAATGATGATCATCACACTTTTATTTACTTACAACTCAAGAATTACAAATCGATACTTAGAGCAAGATATGACTCTATATGAATGCCTCCGGCGGTGTACCGGGATGTGCAATGACTCATGAGTGACATGTATGAAAGAATTATGGACGGTGGCTTTGCCACAAATATGATGTCAACTACATGATCATGCAAAGCAATATGACAATGATGAAGTGTGTCATAATAAATGGAACGGTGGAAAGTTGCATGGCAATATATCTCGGAATGGCTATGGAAATGCCATAATAGGTAGGTATGGTGGCTGTTTTGAGGAAGGTAAATGGTGGGTTTATGGTACCGGCGAAAGGTGCATGGTACTAGAGAGGCTAACTAGGGTGGAAGGGTGAGAGTTCGTATAATCCATGGACTCAACATTAGTCATAAAGAACTCATATACTTATTGAAAAAATCTACAAGTTATCAAAGCAAAGTATTACGCGCATGCTCCTAGGGGGATAGATTGGTAGGAAAAGACCATCGCTCGTCCCCAACCGCCACTCATAAGGAAGGAAATCAATAAATAAATCATGCTCCGACTTCATCACATAACGGTTCACCATACGTGCATGCTACGGGAATCACAAACTTCAACACAAGTATCTCTCAAATTCACAACTACTCAACTAGCATGACTCTAATATCACCATTTCCATATCTCAAAACAATTATCAAGTATCAAACTTCTCATAGTATTCAACACACTCATAAGAGAATTTTATTATTCTTGAATACCTAGCATATTAGGATTTTAAGCAAATTACCATGCTATTTAAGACTATCAAAATAATATAAGTGAAGCACTAGAGCAAATGACAAACTACTCCGAACGATATAAGTGAAGATCAATGAGTAGTCGAATAATTATGCAACTATGTGAAGACTCTCTAACATTTAATAATTTCAGATCTTGGTATTCTATTCAAACAGCAAGCAAAGCAAAATAAAATGACATTCTAAGAATGGCAAACATCATGTGAAGAAGCAAAAAACTTAGGATCAACCGAAACTAACCGATAATTGTTGAAGAAGAAAGGTGGGATGCCAACCGGGGCATCACCAAGCTTAGACGTTTTAGACTTCTTGAAATATTATCTTGGGGTGCCTTGGGAATCCCCAAGCTTGAGCTTTTTTGTCTCCTTAATTCCTCTCATATCACGGTCTCCCTAAATCTCAAAAGCTTCATCCACACAAAACTCAACAAGGACTCCTGAGATAAGTTAGTACAAACCATTGCAAAAACCTTATCATACTCTACTGTAGCAAATCACTAAAATTATTATTCAACATTTCATACTAAATTCCTCTGCATATTTAATAGTTCTATCCTCAAATAGAATCATTAAAGAAGCAAACATATGCAAACAATGCAAACATAACAGCAATCTGCCTAAACAGGATAGTCTGTAAAGAATGCTGCAACATCCATACTTCCCTAACTCCAAAAATTATGAAAGAAAATTCCCAATGTAGTAAATTTATCAGAGATTAATATTCAAAAGGTCTCAACATTTTATCACATTCTGACTTTTCTAGGGAATTATTGCAACAGCGGTAAACTTTCTGTTTTCAAACAGCAACATGTGGACTTCTAAAATAGGCATAGTAAAGGCTATCAATGCCACTTTTATTGAAATAAAAGATGCAAAACATTGTTATAAATAACAGCAAGCAAATCCTAACAAAATAAATTGATGCTTCAAGCAAAACACATATCATGTGGCGAATAAAAATATAGCTCCAAGTAAAGTTACCGATGAACGAAGACGAAAGAGGGGATGCCTTCCGGGGCATCCCCAAGCTTAGGCTCTTGGTTGTCCTTGAATATTACCTTGGGGTGCCTTGGGCATACCCAATATTAGGCTCTTGGCACTCCTTATTCCATAGTCCATCGAATCCTTACCCAAAACTTGAAAACTTCACAACACAAAACTTAACAGAAAACTCGTAAGCTCCGTTAGTATAAGAAAGTAAATCACCACTTCAAGGTACTGTAATGAACTCATTCTTTATTTATATTGGTGTTAAACCTACTGTATTCCAACTTCTCTATGGTTTATAAACTATTTTACTAGCCATAGATTCATCAAAATAAGTAAACAACACATGAAAAACACAATCTGTCAAAAACAGAACAGTCTGTAGTAATCTGGATCAAACGTATACTTATGGAACTCATAAAATTCTCAAATAAATTTCTGGACATGAGTAATTTATCTATTAATCATCTGCAAAAATAATTAACTAAATATCACTCTCCAAATAAAAATGGCATCAACTCTCGTGAGCGCTGAAATTTCTGTTTTTTACAGCATGATCAACAAGACTTTCCCAAAGTCTTCCCAAAGGTTCTACTTGGCACAAACACTAATTAAAAGCATAAAACCACATCTAAACAGAGGCTAGATGAATTATTTATTACTAAACAGGAACAAGAAGCAAAGAACAAGAATAAAGTTGGGTTGCCTCCCAACAAGTGCTATCGTTTAACGCCCCTAGCTACGCATGATGATTTCAATGATGCTCACATAAAAGATAAGAATTGAAACATAAAGAGAGCATCATGAAGAATATGACTAGCAAATTTAATTCTAACCCTCTTCCTATGCATAGGGATTTTGTGATCAAACAACTTGTGGGAACAAGGATCAACTTGCATAGGAAGGTAAAACAAGCATAACTTCAAAATTTTAAGCACATAGAGAGGAAACTTGATATTATTGCAATTCCTACAAGCATATATTCCTCCCTCATAATAATTTTCAGTAGCATCATGAATGAATTCAAAAATATAACCAGCACCTAAAGCATTCTTTTCATGATCTACAAGCATAGAAAATTTACTACTCTCCACACAAGCAAAATTCTTCTCATGAATAATAGTGGGAGCAAACTCAACAAAATAACTATCATGTGATTGAAAATTAAGATCAAGATGACAAGTTTCATGGTTATCATTATTCTTTATAGCATACAAGTCATCACAATAATCATCATAGATAGCAACTTTGTTCTCATAATCAATTGGAACCTCTTCCAGAATAGTGGATTCATCACAAAATAAAGTCATGACCTCTCCAAATCCACTTTCATCAATATAATCATCATAAATAGGAGGCATGCTTTCATCATAATAAATTTGCTCATCAAAACTTGGGGGACAAAAAATATCATCTTCATCAAACATAGCTTCCCTAACCTTGTGGCTTTGCATATCATTAGCATCATGGACATTCAAGGAATTCATACTAACAACATTGTAATCATGCTCATCATTCAAATATTTAGTGCCAAACATTCTATATATTTCTTCTTCTAGCACTTGGGCACAATTATCCTTTCCATCATACTCACGAAAGATATTAAAAAGGTGAAGCGTATGAGACAAACTCAATTCCATTTTTTTATAGGTTTCTTTTATAAACTAAACTAGTGATAAAACACGAAACTAAAAGATTCGATTGCAAGATCTAAAGATATACCTTCAAGCGCTAACCTCCCCGGCAACGGCGCCAGAAAAGAGATTGATGTCTAGTACACAACCTTCTTCTTGTAGACGTTGTTGGGCCTCCAAGTGCAGAGGTTTGAAGGACAGTAGCAAATTTCCCTCAAGTGGATGACCTAAGGTTTATCAATCCGTAGGAGGCGTAGGATGAAGATGGTCTCTCTCAAGCAACCCTGCAACCAAATAACAAAGAGTCTCTTGTGTCCCCAACACACCCAATACAATGGTAAATTGTATAGGTGCACTAGTTCGGCGAAGAGATGGTGGTACAAGTGCAATATGGATAGTAGATAAAGGTTTTTGTAATCTGAAAATATAAAAAAAAGCAAGGTAACTAATGATAAAAGTGAGCGTAAACGATATTGCAATGTGTGGAAATAAGGCGTAGGGTTCATACTTTCGCTAGTGCAAGTTCCCTCAACAATAATAACATAATTGGATCACATAACTATCCCTCAACATGCAACAAAGAGTCACTCCAAAGTTACTAATAGCGGAGAATGAACGAAGAGATTATGGTAGGGTACGAAACCACCTCAAAGTTATTCTTTCCAATCAATCCGTTGGGCTATTCCTATAAGTGTCACAAACAGCCCTAGAGTTCGTACTAGAATAACACCATAAGACACAAATCAATCAAAACCCTAATGTCACCTAGATACTCCAATGTCACCTCAAGTATCCATGGGTATGATTATACGATATGCGTCACACAATCTCAGATTCATCTATTCAACCAACACAAAGGACCTCAAAGAGTGCCCCAAAGTTCTACCGGAGAATCACGACGAAAACGTGTGCCAACCCCTATGCATAGGTTCATGGGCGGAACCCGCAAGTTGATCACCAAAACATACATCAAGTGAATCACGTGATATCCCATTGTCACCACAGATACGCATGGCAAGACATACATCAAGTGTTCTCAAATCTTTAAAGACTCAATCCGATAAGATTACTTCAAAGGGGAAACTCAATTCATTACAAGAGAGAAGAGGTGGAGGAGAAACATAAGATCCAACTATAATAGCAAAGCTCGCGATACATCAAGATCGTGCCAAATCAACAACACGAGAGAGAGAGAGATCAAACACATAGCTACTGGTACATACCCTCAGCCCCGAGGGAGAACTACTCCCTCCTCGTCATGGAGAGCACCGAGATAATGAAGATGGCCACCGGAGAGGGATTGCCCCCTCCGGCAGGGTGCCGGAACGGGTCTAGATTGGTTTTCAGTGGCTACGGAGGCTTCTGGCGGCGGAACTCCCGATCTATTGTCTGTTCTAGAAGTTTTAGGATACGTGGGTATATATGGGTGAAAGGAGTACGTCAGTGGACCGAAGGGGTGGCCACGAGGCTGGGGGGTGCGCCCCCTACCCTCGTGAGCTCCTCCTTCATCTTCTGACGTACGGTCCAAGTCTATCCGGTAGGTTGTCTTCCAAAAATAACTTCTCCAGTTGATTTCGTTCCGTTTCGACTCCGTTTGATATTCCTTTTCTTCGAAACACTGAAATAGGCATAAAACAGCAAATCTGGGCTGGGCCTCCGGTTAATAGGTTAGTCCCAAAAATAATATAAAAGTGGAAAATAAAGCCCAATATTGCCCAAAGCAGTAGATAATATAGCATGGAGCAATCAAAAATTATAGATACGTTGGAGTCGTATCAAGGCAATAATAAAGTTATTATTTATTTCCTCATATCATGATAAATGTTTCTTATTCATGCTAGAATTGTATTAACCGGAAACATAATACATGTGTGAATACATAGACAAACATAGTGTCACTAGTATGCCTCTACTTGACTAGCTCGTTGATCAAAGATGGTTGAGTTTCCTAGCCATAGACATGAGTTGTCATTTGATTAACGGGATCACATCATTAGGAGAATGATGTGATTGACATGACCCATTCCGTTAGCTTAGCACTTGATCATTTAGTTTACTGCTATTGCTTTCTTCATGACTTGTACATGTTCTTATGACTATGAGATTATGCAACTCCCGATTACCGGAAGAACACTTTGTGTGCTACCAAACGTCACACGTAACTAGGTGATTATAAAGGTGCTTTGCAAGTGTCTCCGATGGTGTTCGTTGAGTTGGCATAGATCGAGAATAGGATTTGTAACTCCGATTGTCGGAGAGGTATCTTTGGGCCCACTCGGTAATGCACATCACTATAAGCCTTGCAAGCAATGTGACTAATGAGTTAGTTACGGGATGATGCATTATGGAATGAGTAAAGAGACTTGCCGGTAACGAGATTGAACTAGGTATTGAGATACCGATGATCGAATCTCGGGCAAGTAACATTCCGATGACAAAGGGAACAACATATGTTGTTATGCGGTTTGACCGATAAAGATCTTCGTAGAATATGTAGGAACCAATATGAGCATCCAGGTTCCTCTATTGGTTATTGAATGAAGACGTGTCTCGGTCATCTCTACATAGTTCTCGAACCCGTAGGGTCCGCACGCTTAAAGTTCTATGACGATCGGTATTATGAGTTTTTGTGTTTTGATGTACCGAAGGTAGTTCGTGAAGGAAATATGCCCTAGAGGAAATAATAAAGTTATTATTTATTTCCTTATTTAATGATAAATGTTTATTATTCATGCTAGAATTGTATTAACCGGAAACATAATACATGTGTGAATACATAGACAAACATAGTGTCAATAATATGCCTCTACTTGACTAGCTCGTTAATCAAAGATGGTTAAGTTTCCTAACCATAGACATGAGTTGTCATTTGATTAACGAGATCACATCATTAGGAGAATGATGTGATTGACTTGACCCATTCTGTTAGCTTAGCACTTGATCGTTTAGTATGTTGCTATTGCTTTCTTCATGACTTATACATGTTCCTATGACTATGAGATTATGAAACTCCCGTTTATCGGAGGAACACTTTGTGTGCTACCAAATGTCACAACGTAACTGGGTGATTATAAAGGTGCTCTACAGGTGTCTCGGAAGGTACTTGTTGAGTTGGCGTATTTCGAGATTAGGATTTGTCACTCCGATTGTCGGAGAGGTATATCTAGGCCCACTCGGTAATGCACATAACTATAAGCCTTGCAAGCATTGTAACTAATGAGTTAGTTGCGGGATGATGTATTGCGGAACGAGTAAAGAGACTTGCCAGTAACGAGATTGCACTAGGTATTGAGATACCGACGATCGAATCTCGGGCAAGTAACATACCGATGACAAAGGGAACAACGTATGTTGTTGTCGGATCACGGGTTCCGGCAGACCCTTGAGGTTCGAACTCTGGGGTGCGCGTGAAATTATTTCCCTCCTTTCGATCTACGCCCTAGCTCGCTAAGGTCTCGCAGACGAACTCGACGCACTCGCAACACAAAGACACAAGGTTTATACTGGTTTGGGCCACCGATGTGGTGTAATACCCTACTCCAGTGCGGTGGTGGTGGATTGCCTCTTGGGCTGATGATGAACAGTACAAAGGGGAAGAACAGCCTCCTGAGGTTGAGGTGTTCTTGTACTTGGTGTGCTAAGGGTTGGCCTTTTTATCAGGTCGGGTCTCCCTTTGGTGGTGGCTAGTCCTACTTGTATAGGCCCTGGTCCTCTCCCCAAATGTTGAGCAGGAAGGGAGCCAACAACGGCGGCCAATTTGAAAGGGGATAGCTAGTACAAGCTATCCTGACAAAAGGTGGTCTTCGCCTGCCAAAGGTTCTGGTGGTGACGCCGTCCTGGGCTCCATGGTGACCTCCGTCCTGCCGTCCTTCTGGTCTTGGTCTCGTTGCACTGATATGGAAACCTTTGCCTGATGCATTGGTACTCTGTGCCTCCAATTGCCTCCTTAGCACCAAAGAGGAAACAAGGCCGCTGCGCGCGCTGGCGCCCGCCTGGTGTCGATCGTCATGGCGCACGTCACGAGAGCCTCGCGAGGTTCTCCTCGCCTTGATATCTCCGCTCCTCGCGAGGCAGCCTAGTGAGGCCGCTCCTGAGGAGGTCTTGTGTTGTCTGCCTCGCGAGGGTCTTGGATGCCTTGTTGATGATGATGGGTCGTACAGACCTGCCAGCATAGCCACGCCATGGGCCGCAGGCAGACAAGTCTGGGGACCCCCATTCCCAGAACACCGACAGTTGTTATGCGGTTCGACCGATAAATATCTTCGTAGAATATGTAGGAGCCCATATGGGCATCCAGGTTCCGCTATTGGTTATTGACCAGAGAAGTGTCTCGGTTATGTCTACATAGTTCTCGAACCCGTAGGGTCCGCACGCTTAACGTTCGTTGACGATATAGTATTTATGAGTTATGTATGTTGGTAACCGAATGTTGTTCGGAGTTCCGGATAAGATCATGGACATGACGAGGAACTCCGGAATGGTCCGGAGATAAAGTTTGATATATGGGGTAATAGTGTGTGGTCTCCGGAAGGGTTCCGAAATTCACCGGAAGGGGTTCCGGATGTTTCCCGAAATGTTTGGGTATGAGAACACTTTATTTAGGCCAAAGGGGAAAGCCCGCAAGGTTTTTGGAAAGTGCAAAAGGAAGTTTTGCGGAGTCCAGGGGCCATACGCCAGGGTCCCAAGCGTCTGGGTCCAGACACCGGGAACCCTGGTGTCTGGCCCTGGAGTCCGAGAAGGACTCTTGCCTTTCGGGTGAAACCGACTTTGTGGAAGCTTTTACTCCAAGTTTCGACCGCAAGGCTCACCATATAAATAGAGGGGTAGGGCTAGCACCCAAGACACATCAAGAAACACCAAGTCGTGTGTCGGCAACCCCGTCCCCTCTAGTTTATCCTCCATCATAGTTTTCGTAGTGCTTAGGCGAAGCCCTGCGGAGATTGTTCTTCACCAACACCGTCACCACGCCGAAGTGCTGCCGGAACTCATCTACTACTTTGCTCCTCTTGCTGGATCGAGAAGGCGAGGAC
This sequence comes from Triticum urartu, assembly GCF_003073215.2. Lineage (NCBI taxonomy): Eukaryota > Viridiplantae > Streptophyta > Magnoliopsida > Poales > Poaceae > Triticum > Triticum urartu. The sequence continues at coordinate 133,307,700 of NC_053028.1, forward strand.
GTCATCGAGCTGAACGTGTGCTGAACGCGGAGGTGCCGTACGTTCAGTACTTGATCGGGACGGATCGTGAAGGTGTACGACTACATCAACCGTGTTGATAAACGCTTCCGCTTTCGGTCTACGAGGGTACGTAGACGTACTCTCCCCTCTCGTTGCTATGCATCACCATGATCTTGCGTGTGCATAGGAATTTTTTTGAAATTACTACGTTCCCCAACAGTGGCATTCGAGCCTGGTTTTATGTGCAGATGTTATATGCACGAGTAGAACACAAGTGAGTTGTGGACGATACAAGTCAACTGCTTACCAGCATGTCATACTTTGGTTCGGCGGTATTGTTGGATGAAGCGGCCCAGACCGACATTACACGTACGCTTACGCGAGACTGGTTCTACCGATGTGCCTTGCACATAGGTGGCTGGCGGGTGTCAGTTTCTCCAACTTTAGTTGAACCAGTGTGGCTACGCCCGGTCCTTGAGAAGGATAAAACAACACTAACTTGACGAACTATCATTGTGGTTTTGATGCGTAGGTAAGAACGGTTCTTGCTCAGCCCGTAGCAGCCACGTAAAACTTGCAACAATAAAGTAGAGGACGTCTAACTTGTTTTTGCAGGGCATGTTGTGATGTGATATGTTCAAGACATGATGCAATATTTATTGTATGAGATGATCATGTTTTGTAACGGAGTTATCGGCAATTGGAAAGAGCCATATGGTTGTCGCTTTATTGTATGCAATGCAAGAGCCCTGTAATTTCCTTACTTTGTCACTAAACGGTAGTGATAGTCGTAGAAGCAATAGTTGGCGAGAATACAATGATGCTACGATGGAGATCAAGGTGTCGTGCCAGTAACGATGGTGATCATGACGGTGCTTCGGAGATGGAGATCACAAGCACAAGATGATAATGGCCATATCATATCACTTATATTGATTGCATGTGATGTTTATCTTTTATGCATCTTATTTTGCTTTGATTGACGGTAGCATTATAAGATGATCTCTCACTAAATTTCAAGATACAAGTGTTCTCCCTGAGTATGCACCGTTGCCAAAGTTCGTCGTGCCGAGACACCACGTGATGATCGGGTGTGATAAGCTCTACATTCATCTACAACGGGTGCAAGCCAGTTTTGCACACGCAGAATACTCGGGTTAAACTTGACGAGCCTAGAATATGCAGATATGGCCTCGGAACACTGGAGACCGAAAGGTCGAGCGTGAATCATATAGTAGATATGATCAACATAATGATGCAACATAATGATGTTCACCATTTAAAACTACTCCATCTCACGTGATGATCGGACATGGTTTAGTTGATTTGGATCACGTGATCATTTAGATGACTAGATCGATGTCTATCTAAGTGGGAGTTCTTAAGTAATATGATTAATTGAACTTTAATTTATCATGAACTTAGTCTTGGTAGTATTAGCATATCTATGTTGTAGATCAATTCCTCGCTTTTAGCTCCCCTGTTTTATTTTTGATATGTTCCTAGAGAAAAATAAGTTGAAAGATCTTAGTAGCAAAGATGCGGACTAGCTCCGTGATCTGAGGATTATCCTCATTGTTGCACATAAGTATTATATCCTTGATGCACTGCTAGGTGACAGATGTTGTAGATCAATTGCTTGCGTTTAGCTCCCCTGTTTTATTTTTGATATGTTCCTATAGAAAAATAAGTTGAAAGATGTTAGTAGCAAAGATGCGGACTAGCTCCGTGATCTGAGGATTATCCTCATTGTTGCATAGAAGTATTATATCCTTGATGCACCTCTAGGTGACAGAACTATTGCAGGAGCAGATGCAGACATTTTGAACGTATTGACAAAAGCTCGGTATGATAACTACTTGATAGTTTAGTGCACCATGCTTTACGGCTTAGAACCGGGACTTCAAAAATGTTTTGAACACCACGGAGCATATAAGATGTTCCAACAGTTGAAATTGGTATTTCATACTCATGCCCGTGTCGAGACGTATGAGACCTCTGACATTACTTTGCCTATAAGATGGAGGAGAATAGCTCAACCAGTAAACATGTGCTCGGATTGTCTGAGTACTACAATCACTTGAATCAAGTGGGAGTTAATATTCCAAATAAGATAGTTATTGACAGAGTTCTCTAGTCACTATCACCAAGTTGCTAGAACTTCGTGATGAACTATAATATGCAAGGGATAACGGAAATGATTCCCAAGCTCTTCGTGATGCTGAAATCAACGAAGGTAGAAATCAAGGAAAGCATCAAGTGTTTATGGTTAACAAGACCACTAGTTTCAAGAAAAGGGCAAAAGGAAGAAGGGGAACTTCAAGAAGAACGGCAAGCAAGTTGTTGCTCGAGTGAAGAAGCCCAAGTCTGGACCTAAGCCTGAGACTAAGTGATTTTACTGCAAAGGGACTAGTCACTGGAAGAGGAACTGCCCCAAGTATTTGGCGGATAAGAAGGATGGCAAAGTGAACAAAGGTATATTAGATATATATGTTATTGATGTGTACTTTACTAGTGTTTATAGGAACCCCTCGGTATTTGACACTAGTTCAGTTGCTAAGAGTAGTAACTTCAAACGGGAGTTACAGAATAAACAGAGACTAGTTGAGGGTGAAGTGACGATTTGTGTTGGAAGTGGTTCCAAGATTGATATGATCATCATCGCACACTCCCTATACTTTGGGGATTAGTGTTAAACCTAAATAAATGTTATTTGGTGTTTGCGTTGAGCATGAATATGATTTGATCATGTTTATTGCAATACGATTATTCATTTAAGTTAGAGAATAATTGTTATTCTGTTTACATGAATAAAATCTTCTATGGTTATACACCCAATGAAAATGGTTTGTTGAATCTCGATCGTAGTGATACACATGTTCATAATATTGAAGCCAAAAGATGCAAAGTTAATAATGATAGTGCAACTTATTTGTGGCACTGCTGTTTAGGTCATATTGGTGTAAAGCGCATGAAGAAAATCCATACTGATGGGCTTTTGGAATCACTTGATGCTTGTGAACCATGCCTCATGGGCAAAGATGACTAAGACTCCGTTCTCCAGAACAATGGAGCGAGCAACTGACTTATTGGATATAATACATACTGATGTATGAGGTCCGATGAGTGTTGAGGATTGCGGCGGGTATCGTTATTTTTTGACCTTCATAGATGATTTGAGCAGATATGGGTATATCTACTTGAGGAAACATAGGTCTGGAACATTTGAAAAGTTCAAAGAATTTCAGAGTGAAGTGGAAAATCATCATAACAAGAAAATAAAGTTTCTATGATCTGATCGCAGAGGCGAATTTTTGAGTTACGAGTTTGGTCTTCAATTAAAACAATGTGGAATAGTTTCACAAACTCATGCCACTTGGAACACCACAGCGTAATGGTGTGTCCGAACATCATAACCGTACTTTATTTGATATAGTGCAATCTATGATGTCTCTTACCGATTTACCACTATCGTTTTGGGGTTATGCATTACAGACAGTTTCATTCAAATTAAAAAGGGCACCATCTAAATCCGTTGAGATGACACCATATGAATTGTTGTTTAGCAAGAAACCTAAGTTGTCATTTCTTAAAGTTTGGGGTTGCGATGCTTATGTGAAAAAGTTTCAAACTGTTAAGCTCAAACCCAAATCGAAGTAGTGCGTCTTCATAGGATACCCAAAAGAAACTATTGGGTACACCTTCTATCACAGATCTGAAGGCAGGATATTTTGTTGTTAAGAATGGATCCTTTCTAGAGAAGGAGTTTCTCTCGAAAGAAGTGAGTGGGAGGAATGTAGAACTTGATAAGGTAATTGTACCTTCTCCCGAATTGGAAAGTAGTTCATCACAAAAATCAGTTCTAGTGATTCCTACACCAATTAGTGAGGAAGCTAATGATGATGATCATGAAACTTCAGGTCAAGTTGCTACCGAACCTCGTAGGACAACCAGAGTATGGTTCGCACCAGAGTGGTACGGTAATCCTTTCTGGAAGTCATGTTACTAGACCATGACGAACCAACGAACTATGAGGAAGCAATGATGAGCCCAGATTCCGCGAAATGGCTTGAGGCCATGAAATCTGAGATGGGATCCATGTATGAGAACAAAGTATGGACTTTGATTGACTTGCCCGATGATCGGTGAGTCATTAAGAATAAATGGATCTTCAAGAGGAAGACGAACGCTGATAGTAGTGTTACTATCTACAAAGATCGAATTGTCACAAAATGTTTTCGACAAGTTCAAGGTGTTGACTACGATGAGATTTTCTCACTCGTATCGATGCTTAAAAGTATGTCCGAATCATGTAAGAGTTGCTGCATTTTATGAAATCTAGCAAATGGATGTCAAAACTGTATTCCTTAATGGATTTCTTAAAGAAGAGTTGTATATGATGCAACCAGAAGGTTTTGTCGATCCTAAAGGTGCTAACAAAAGGTGCAAGCATCTCAGAGTTGGAATATACGCTTTGATGAATTGATCAAAGCATATAGTTTTATACATACTTGTGGTGAAGCCTGTATTTACAAGAAAGTGAGTGGGAGCACTACAGCATTTCTGATAAATATATGTGAATGACATATTGTTGATCAGAAATATTGTAGAATTTTCTAGAAAAGCATAAAGGAGTGTTTGAAAAGAGTTTTTCAAAGAAAGACCTCGATGAAGCTGCTTACACATTGAGCATCAAGATCTATTGAGATAGATCAAGACGCTTGATAAGTTTTTTCAATGAGTACATACCTTGACAAGATTTTGAAGTAGTTCAAAATGGAACAATCAAAGAAAGAGTTCTTACATGTGTTACAAGGTGTGAAATTGAGTAAGACTCAAAGCCCGACCACGGCAGAAGATAGAAAGAGAATGAAAGTCATTCCCTATGCCTCAGCCATAGTTTCTATAAAGTATGCCATCCTGTGTACCAGATCTATTGTATACCCTACACTGAGTTTAGCAAGGGAGTACAATAGTGATCTAGGAGTAGATCACTGGACAGCGGTCAAAATTATCCTTAGTGGAATAAGGATATGTTTCTCGATTATGGAGGTGACAAAAGGTTCGTCGTAAAGGGTTACTTCGATACAAATTTTTTCACTGGTCCAGATGACTCTAAGTCTCAATCTGGATACATTTCAAAAGTGGGAGCAATTATCTAGAGTAGCTACGTGCAGAGCATTGTTGACATAGAAATTTGCTAAATACATACGGATCTGAATGTGGCAGACCCGTAGACTAAACTTCTCTCACAAGCAAAACATGATCACACCTTAGTACTCTTTGGGTGTTAATCACATAGCGATGTGAACTGGATTATTGACTCTAGTAAACCCTTTGGCTGTTGGTCACATGACGATGTGAACTATGGGTGTTAATCACATGGTGATGTGAACTATTGGTGTTAAATCACATGGCGATGTGAACTAGATTATTGACTCTAGTGCAAGTGGGAGACTGAAGGAAATATGCCCTAGAGGTAATAATAAAGTTATTATTTATTTCCTTATTTCATGATAAATGTTTATTATTCATGCTAGAATTGTATTAACCGGAAACATAATACATGTGTGAATACATAGACAAACATAGTGTCACTAGTATGCCTCTACTTGACTAGCTCGTTAATCAAAGATGGTTAAGTTTCCTAACCATAGACATGAGTTGTCATTTGATTAAAAGGATCACATCATTAGGAGAATGATGTGATTGACTTGACCCATTCCGTTAGCTTAGCACATGATCATTTAGTATGTTGCTATTGCTTTCTTCATGACTTATACATGTTCCCATGACTACGAGATTATGCAACTCCCATTTACCGGAGGAACACTTTATGTGCTACCAAACGTCACAACGTAACTGGGTGATTATAAAGGTGCTCTATAGGTGTCTCCGAAGGTACTTGTTGAGTTGGCGTATTTCGAGATTAGGATTTGTCACTCCGATTGTCGGAGAGGTATCTCTGGGCCCACTCGGTAATGCACATCACTATAAGCCTTGCAAGCATTGTAACTAATGGGTTAGTTGCGGGATGATGTATTATGGAACGAGTAAAGAGACTTGCCAGTAACGAGATTGAACTAGGTATTGAGATACCGACAATCGAATCTCGGGCAAGTAACATACCGATGACAAAGGGAACAACGTATGTTGTTATGCGGTTCGACCGATAAAGATCTTCGTAGAATATGTAGGAGCCAATATGGGCATCCAGGTTCCGCTATTGGTTATTGACCAGAGAAGTGTCTCGGTCATGTCTACATAGTTCTCGAACCCGTAGGGTCCGCACGCTTAACGTTCATTGATGATATAGTATTTATGAGTTATGTATGTTGGTAACCGAATGTTGTTCGGAGTTCCTAATAAGATCGCGGACATGACGAGGAACTCCGGAATGGTCCGGAGATAAAGTTTGATATATGGGATAATAGTGTTTGGTCTCCGGAAGGGTTCCGGAATTCATCGGAAGGGGTTCCGGATGTTTCCCGAAATGTTTGGGTACGAGAACACTTTATTTGGCCCAAAGGGGAAAACCCACAAGGTTTTTGGAAAGCGCAAAAGGAAGTTTTGCGGAGTCCAGGGGCCAGACGCCAGGGTCCATGGCGTCTGGGTCCAGACGCCGGGAACCCTGGCATCTGGCCCTGGAGTCCGAGAAGGACTCTTGCCTTTCGGGTGAAACCGACTTTGTGGAGGCCTCCAAGTTTCGACCCCAAGGCTCAACATATAAATAGAGGGGTAGGGCTAGCACCCAAGACACATCAAGAAACACCAACCGTGTGCCGACAACCCCGTCCCCTCTAGTTTATCCTCCGTCGTAGTTTTCGTAGTGCTTAGGCGAAGCCCTGTGGAGATTGTTCTTCACCAACACCATCACCACGCCGTCGTGCTGCCAGAACTCATCTACTACTTCGCTCCTCTTGCTGGATCGAGAAGGCGAGGACGTCATCGAGTTGAACATGTGCTGAACGCGGAGGTGCCGTACGTTCGGTACTTGATCAGGACGGATCGTGAAGGTGTACGACTACATCAACCGCGTTGATAAACGCTTCCGCTTTTGGTCTACGAGGGTACGTAGACATACTCTCCCCTCCAACTGCTATGCATCACCATGATCTTGCGTGTGCGTAGGAATTTTTTGAAATTACTACGTTCCCCAACAGTTCGGAGTCCCGGAAATGATCACGGACATGACGAGGAGTCTTGAAATGGTCGAGACGTCAAGATCGATATATTGGACGACTATGTTCGGACACCGGAAGTGTTTTCAGGAGGTTTCGGACATATACCGGAGTACCGGGGGGTTACCGGAACCCCCCGGGGAATATATTGGGCATAATGGGCCTTAGTGGGAGAAGAGGAGGGGCGGCCAGGGAAACCGCGCGCCCCCTCCCCCTCTAGTCCGAATTGGACAAGGAGGGGGCGCCCCCCTTTCCTTCTCTCCTTCATTCCATTCCTTCTCCTCTCCTACTCCTACTTGGAAGGGGTCCTCATGGGGCGCGCCATAGGAGGCCGGCCCTCTCCCCCTCCTCCACTCCTTTATATATGGGGAGGGGGGCACCCCTTGTAGACACAAGTTGATCATTGATCTCTTAGCCGTGTGCGGTGAAGGAAATATGCCCTAGAGGCAATAATAAAGTTATTGTCTATTTCCTTATATCATGATAAATGTTTATTATTCATGCTAGAATTGTATTAACCGGAAACATAATACATGTGTGAATATATAGACAAACAGTATGTCACTAGTATGCCTCTACTTGACTAGCTCATTGAATCAAAGATGGTTAAGTTTCCTAGCCATAGACATGAGTTGTCATTTGATTAATGGGATCACATCATTAGAGAATGATGTGATTGACTTGACCCATTCCGTTAGCATAGCACTTGATCGTTTAGTTTGTTGCTATTGCTTTCTTCATGACTTATACATGTTCCTATGACTATGAGATTATGCAACTCCCGTTTACCGGAGGAACAATTTGTGTGCTACCAAACGTCACAACGTAACTGGGTGATTATAAAGGTGCTCTAAAGGTGTCTCCGAAGGTACTTGTTGGGTTGGTGTATTTCGAGATTAGGATTTGTCACTCCGATTGTCGGAGAGGTATCTCTGGGCCCTCTCGGTAATGCACATCACTTAAGCCTTGAAAGCATTTCAACTAATGAGTTAGTTGCGAGATGATGTATTACAGAACGAGTAAAGAGACTTGCCGGTAACGAGATTGAACTAGATATTGAGATACCGACGATCGAATCTCGGGCAAGTAACATACCGATGATAAAGGGAACAACGTATGTTGTCATGCGGTTTGACCGATAAAGATCTTCGTAGAATATGTGGGAACAAATATGAGCATCCAGGTTCCGCTATTGGTTATTGACCGGAGACGTGTCTCGGTCATGTCTACATTGTTCTCGAACCCGTAGGGTCCGCACGCTTAAGGTTTCGATGACAGTTATATTATGAGTTTATGAGTTTTGATGTACCAAAGGAGTTCGGAGTCCCGGATGAGATCAGGGACATGACGAGGAGTCTCGAAATGGTCGAGATGTAAAGATCAATATATTGGACGACTATATTCGGACATCAGAAAGTGTGACACTCCAAAAAATTTCATTTGGTTTTCAGCAAAAACCTTGTTGGATTTGAAGAAGGTCATTTAAATTCTTCCTAAAACCTCTCTCTCAAAACTTCTTATTTTCCTTGGCAAGGATTTTACTTTTTTTGTATCTTCTTCAACTCTGGTGTTTAAATTATGAAAACTTCCTTCTCAAATAAATACTTGGAATTTATTTATTTCTTTAAAAAGTAATCCTATGAGTTTTGGGACCTCTTTCATTTTGAGACCACACATGGTTTTACCATGCCTCAGGTGGTAAGAGCTTCCCAAAACCCCTCCCTCCATTTTGGGCAATCAAAAACTTTCTGTTCCAACAAGTCCAAACCATTTTTGAATTTTATTTCAATTATTTTATCTCCCAAATCAATTCTGTCATTTATTTTGAACCTAGGTGATTTTCAAAGCAAGTACCATATTGCCTTTGAGTTTTGATCTCAAACCAACTCCTCTGGATAGTCCTTAGCACCCACAACCTAGAACCATCAAGATCCACTATTCTTATTTTCGAATTTTTCAAATTTCAGCCTCTGCATGTTTGGACCAGATTTGTCAAATTTGATGAAATTCATATCTTCTCTTCTCCAAAAATTCCACCAAAATTTAGGCAGCCCCTAGATGCACTGAGAGTCCACCCCACCAAAATTCAGCTCAAGGAGAGCCTCCCACATACCAAAATCATTTTGTCGAACACCTGGCCAGCACTGTTACTATGCACTTTAAGAAAAATTCAGAGTTTCAGAAGATTTCAGTGTCGTTTCTTCGTCAGTGTTCGGTCACCTGTCAATTGTGCGCCTGGCGCGTTGTGCACGGCCCCTCCTCCCTGTCCAGAGCGCCGCACGCGCACTTGGCTGGTTCCAGGCATCGGTGGCGGCGAGCATCGCCGGAGTTGGCGGCTTCTGCGGTGGCAGCACCACCAGTGGTGGCCAACAGAATACAGCGCCAGCTCGCAACGCCGTTCGGCGGCGCCCAACGCACCCCTGCCCTCCGCGTGGCCTCATGCACGCCAGCACACCCCGCTGCACCGTCGCCGTGGCCTGGCACACACAGGGCGCGCTCTCTGCCGCCGACGTGCTGCACAGCCGTTCTGTTGGCGACAGGCCGTAACCGCCCCTGCCTTGCGGAGTTAGGCACCAAGATGGAGTAAGTGCTCGGTCTAGACGTTGCTCAAGCCCTAAACCAACCGTCCAGCCACTGCGCCGCCGTAATCACTCGCCGGACTTATCCCGTTCACGGCAACCGCCTCGGGCCGGCTATAAATAGCGCCCCGAGCTCGCTCTCGACTCCGAACATCTCCACCACCTCACCAGAGCCCGCTCAACCACTGGAAGAGCATCGAGGGGCCCTTCTTCCCCAACTCCGGCCGCCCCGATCCGCCTCGGCCACCAACTTGATCCACTCCGGTGAGGCCATCCCCGACGCCCAAATCTCGTCAGTAGCCTCCTCTAGCACCCAGTGAATTAACCCCGGCGTCAATTTGGCCTTCGCAGCCCTCCCCGACGAGATCCAATTCCACCCGAGCCGCCGTCCGCCGGAGCAAGGACCGCCGTCGACGTGGTGCTCGCGGACGACCACCACCACCACCCATCGACGCGGAAGAACACACTGAGCACGTAGGTACCCTCCGATCCTCCTAACTCGCCGTGGATCGCCGCCGGCGACCACCGCAGCTCTCGGGCGCAGACGCGCTCTGTTCCTCCCCCTGTTTGAAATTTCAAACCTGACGGGTGGGACCCCCTCGTCAGTCTCTCTTTTCTTTTAAACGAAACATTTTCTGAAGGCGCCTTCTGCCAAAGTACGTTTCCCCTCTGGGCCGGCGTATTCTCAAACGAAGCGTTTTCTGTTTTTATAAGTTGGCCCCTGGAAACTTTCTGTTTCATCACAGATGAGTCCCTGGACTAAAACCTTTATAACTTTTAAACAGAAAATGATCTTTGATTGATTCTTTTTCTGCCCTCTTTAAATTTTTGTCTAGTTTTTTATCAGATTTATTTGAAAAATATTTGGAATAATTTTTGTGCACCTCATGGTATTTACGTTAGCGCGTATGTTTCTTTACACCGTAGATACCGAAGGAGGTGACGGAACCACGAACTTCACCGAGCTAGGCTCCGACTACTCTGAACCAGGCAAGCATGTTTGAACTTTTGATATGATGAGTGTCATTGGCATGTTTGCATTAAGTAGTTTCATGACATGTTTATGAGCATTTCGATGAATGTCATATTGCATGCAAAGTTGAGGCAAGTGAGTTTCGAAAATCCATAAGTTGTTGGATGTGAGTTTTGCATGGCCATGTGTTGGCATGAGAATGGGTAAGATGGCAGTGTTGTAGCATGCCAGTCTTATGCCAGACTATTTGACTCCAGTGTCAACATGAATCAGTCCAGTTCCCATCCGTTTTCCCTTCCTGTACTACCACATGTTTTCCGCAAGGGATATGGATTAGTAAGTTGCAAACCGCTTTCCTGGTACACACCAAATCGAGAGGCCGTGATGATGGTTCCATGGCCCTGGATTAAAGCCAGTCATCCGGTCAGGGGGCATGGGTGTTTCCGGTTGGGACCGAGAGGGGGGCACCCCTTAGAGCGCGCGTATATAAATTTGATCCCATGCTATTCGAGATTGTGATCTCCCCGTCTCAAAGTTTTTCTTGAACGCGGTCTAGGGTGATTCCTGGCATCGTGAGGTGGGATGGGTGTGTACTGGTTAGATGTGTTTCTTCTGAAATACCGTAAACGGAACTAGTCCTTCGTGACTACGGAAATCCGTTGGCTGTGGGAAATTTAGTACAAACTCTGCAGAGTCAAAAATCCTTGAATCATCTTATCCATGTCCAAGTACTGTGTTCAACTTATCTTGTCCAGTGTCAGTCTCAGTGACAGAAACTCCGGTGAACCACATGAGTGTTAAGTCCGGTTAAATGCTTATTCCTGTGGATGGACTAACCCGTTTATTATTATGTGTTGAATATTTCCTATGAGTATTATATCGTTGTGAGCTTAACAGTTAAGAATAATGAAATTTAAGCCCTTTCTATGATGTCGCTCAGACGTCCGAATGTGGCACGCTTGTTATTTACTTTTCAGTATAAGCCCTTTCTGTGATGTCGCTCAGACGTCCGACTGTGGCACGCTTGTTATTTACTTTTCAGTACAAGCCCTTTCTGTGATGTCGCTCAGACGTCCGACTATGGCACGCTTGTTATTTACTTTTCAGTATAAGCCCTTTCTATGATGTCGCTCAGACGTCCGACTGTGGCACGCTTGTTATTTACTTTTAAGTATAAGCCCTTTCTGTGATGTCGCTCAGACGTCCGGCTGTGGCACGCCTGTTATTTACTTTTCATTATAAGCCCTTTTTGTGATGCCGCTCAGATGTCCGACTGTGGCACGCTTGTTATTTACCTGCGATATAAGCCCTTTCTGCGATGTCGCTCCGACGTCCGACTGTGGCACGCATGTCATTTTCTTCTCAATATAAGCCCTTTTAGTGGTGTCGCTTAGACGCCCGACTGCGGCATGATTATTTATTTGTTCACCCTTCGAGGCGTCACTCCAGACACCCGATCGGCTTTTCAATTAATTTGTTGGGATTTCGGGAAGACTACCGCCCGACTCCTTTTTTTCACTTACCATGTTGTTCCAATAATTTATTAATTTGAATGTGCAACACCAATTACTAATGACGCATTCATGCATGCATTTGTTATATCTTATGTCCGAACTGTCTTGCGAGTACTTTCAAAGTACTCACCTGGCTTGTTGATTTGGCCAGATATTGACGAAGGCGATCTCATGGATGAAGAGTTCGATAGCGAGTCCGACGCCTAGAGGAGTCCCAGTCAGTCTCGAGTGATCCTGGATTTGGTTACTGTATTATATCCGCTTCCGCTACCCAAATAAATTCATCGAGCCTCACCTTGATGCTCGATGAGCTGCCAGTTTAGGAGTCATATTATCCACTCTCCACTGTGATATTCCACCACCACTTTTATCTCGAGTCAGTAGTATGCCACCACACCATTGTGTCATATCCGTCATTATGTATAATTATTGGCGTGCTTGTAATAATTTGTCGAGCAGCCATAGCTCGACCTTGTAATACATTTTATGCTACTGGCTTACTGTATCAAGAATTTTGTCTACCAGTAAGGAGGGTTTTTCCTCATACTGGACTCAAAAGATCGGCTTCTCAATAAACGTTTTACTGGAAAACCGGTCGTGACAAGCTTGGTACTAGAGCCAGGCTGACTGTAGGAAGCCACTAGGTGCGATCGCTAATCGGTTATTAGCATAAGATCTAATTCATATTTTTGCAATTGTAGTCATTTTCTGACAGTCAGCATAAATTTATGATCTGACCATTCAAAAATTTTGCCTACTTTTGTAGATGGCTGACAACAGCTGCGAGTCATAGATGTTCGCCAACGTGCCCGATGGGTTCGTCAAGCTCCTCTCCCTCATCGTTCAGGTCACGATGGGGCCATCTATGCGCCCAGTCTTCACACTCTACCAGCACAAGGTCAACGTCAGTCTGACCATGCACCAGGCCGTGGTGCAATTCAAGGGAGGGCGTGTTGAGTTACGCCGCTTCCGGTACTTGGGAAGAGCCATGCCCACGGAGAGGCACGCTATGCAGATGGCAGCCCGCGAGGCGATAGCCCATCTCAGGGATGTCCTTCCCTCGATGAAGACTCGTCGTTACCACTACCTTCCATGCCATGTGCCATACACCTGTCACTACGCGTTCTCTTTCCCCAGAGGAGAACGAGGCGAGGCTTTTGAGATGCTTATTGAGTACCTCCGGGCTCTGGAGGCAGCCTTTGACAACCTGGTGGACGACTTCGTGGCTGCCCGCATGGACTCAGTCCATGGCTGTGCCGCCAACAGGAGGGAGCTCCTGCACACCGCACCGCCACTGACTTTCGTCTCTTCCTTAGCATCTTATGCATCTACCACACTCGCCTCTGCTCGTCGCCTACCTACCACCGAAGAGTTCAACCAAGTCATTGCGTCATCTCCAGCCCGCACTGCACCACCCTTTGCGCCCATTCCTGTTCGTGTCGCTCCACCTCTGGCACCCGCTCCATCTACTCGGCGCATCACTTCACGTCTGGAGCCTATTAGTGAGGAGGAGGTCGATTCCCCAGCCTCTCTGTGCCTCACCCTCGGCAGGGAAAAGGAGATCGTCAACATCTCCTACTGAGTACGCTTAGCCGCCATGCGATGTACTGCTTTGTACGATATGTTTATATGTACATAGGTTGTGAGGAGTAGCTTGTTTGCGCATCATGTAGGAACTGGGAGAAGTGCACTAGCCTAAATAACATGTCAGGAATATGTACGCATATCCTGAGTGATGTAGTGTATAATTACCGCTTGCGTGTAAGATATGTAATGAGCAGTCCTTCTCCGTGTGCAATCGATCTTTTATCTTGAGTAATCCTGGAGCGTTTGATTATTTCCCATCTTTGTGCATTTATTGATTTTTGCGACTCTTTTCCCTTTCTTATGAGTTTTACAAAATATATCCCCAGAGTGAAAAATGTCTCGTCCTTGGACGCGCTCCATGCCAACTCCGCCAGAGGAAAATTATGGCACTCAACCGGGCAACAATTTCACACAGGGACAGTCGAGTCAACAGGACAGTGAAACAGCATTTTCCCAAATGTGCCGCCTTTATGAGCAAAGTCAGCAACAACACCAGGAAATGATGAACCAAGTCATCAATATGGGAAATCACCGTGGACAGTATCAGCAGCAATCCAAGTTATCTGAGCTACAGAAGACGCGTCCCCAAACATGTTCTCATACTGACAAACCTCTTGAGGCCGAGGATTGGCTCCGAGACATGGAAAGAAAATTAATTATTGCACAATGTTCAGACCTCGAGAAAGTACTATATGCTCCGCACTATCTCACAGGAGCAGCTGCATCATGGTGGGAAAATTTCCTACACATGCACCCTAACGAAAATGATATAACCTGGGAGGAGTTCAAAGAAGGTTTTCGTGGGGCACACATTCCTAAAAGTCTTATGAAAATCAAGAAGAGAGAGTTTGATGACCTCAAACAAAGGACCATGACGGTGCCAGAATACAACGGTCAGTTTACTCTATTGTCTCGCTACGCCAACGAAGAGCGTATGACTGAAAGCAAGAAGATGGAGAAATTCCTAGATGGTCTGGCGCCCGCGCTTAAATGCCAGCTGGTTGTGCACACTTTCCCAGATTTTAAAACGCTAGTGGATAAGGCCATTACCTTGGAAAATGAGAGACGCAGCTTGGAGGATTTCCGCAAGCGAAAAAGAGACCAGACTACTCTCTCACAACCACCGAAGCAAGACAGATTTTCAGAAAGGTGGGACACACAAACCTACGACAAACGTCTCACGCCCAACCAAGAATTTCCATGCAAGGGACAAGGAGTTCACATATCGCCCAGGCGTTACTTGCTACGCTTGTGGAGAGGAAGGGCACTATGCCAAGAAGTGCCCCAAGCCAAGGAATTCGACCCCAAAGCCGAACAACGGTGGCAATAATTCAGCACCCAAGCGAAACAATTTCAACCCCAATAACAACCACAGGAAGGGTCATCTAAACCACGTGACCAAAGAAGAAGCACAAAACGCCCCGGATATCGTACTCGGTACGTTTCCTGTCAACACAATACCTGCCATGGTTTTGTTTGATTCTGGAGCTTCTCACTCATTCATCTCGAAAAGTTTTGCTTTGCAAAATAATTTTTCGATGTTTCCCTTGGAAAAATCCATGATCATCAAGTCCCCTGGGATTGAGCAAGTTACTCAGAGTTACTACCAAGGTGTGGTTATTGAGTTTCAAGGATTGAAGTTTCATGCCAATCTTATTATATTGGAAAATAAAGGACTGGATGTCATCCTAGGGATGGATTGGTTAACCACCAACAAAGGTTTTATTGACTGTTTCAACCGGACCGTAATTCTCACCCACCACCACGGGAAGACAATAAGAGTTTCAGCCAAAGAGAGAAAAATATCCCGGCAACCGAGATTGAACAAGGTGGACGTTTTTGAATTAAGCAAGGTTCCAGTAGTGTGTGAATTTCCAGACGTATTTCCCGAAGAACTACCAGGCATGCCACCAGACCGAGAGATAGAATTTAGCATTGAGCTAGCACCCGGAACCACCCCCATATACAAGAAACCATACAGAATGGCACCATCCGAGTTGGTAGAATTGAAGAAGCAAATAAAAGAATTACTGGACAAAGGATATATTCGAGCCAGCTCCTCACCTTGGGGTTCACCAATTTTATTTGCCAAAAAGAAGGATGGAACACTGAGATTGTGTATAGACTATCAAGCACTTAACATGGTCACAATCAAGAACAAATACCCGATGCCCCGGATAAATGATTTATTTGATCAACTCGCTCAGGCCAAGGTATTCTCAAAGATTGACTTAAGGTCGGGATACCATCAGTTAAAAGTACGAACAGAGGATATCCCCAAGACAGCCTTCACCTCCAGATACGGACTGTATGAGTTCACAGTAATGCCATTTGGACTAACGAACGCCCCCGCATATTTTGTTCACCTCATGAACAAAGTATTTATGAAGTTTATGGACAAGTTTGTTGTGGTATTCATCGACAATATTCTGATATACTCCAAGACACCAGAAGAGCACGCGGAACATCTCAGAATTGTGCTAGGAGAACTCAGGAAACATCAATTGTAAGCCAAGTTCAGCAAGTGTGAATTTTGGCTAAAACAAGTAGGGTTTCTGGGCCACATACTGACCCAAGAAGGTATAGCCGTACACCCGGAAAAAGTCAAGGCCGTACTTGGCTGGAAACCACCAGCCAGTGTAACAGATGTACGAAGTTTCTTGGGAATGGCAGGATACTACCGGAGATTTATTGAAGGATTCTCCACCATAGCCAAGCCAATGACGCAGTTACTCAAGAAAGACAAGAAGTTTGAATGGACGGAAGCTTGCGAGAAAAGTTTCCAAGAACTAAGGAGGAAATTAACGACAGCACCAGTACTAATTGTGCCAGACATACACAAAAATTTTGAAGTGTATTGTGACGCATCCCGAAGGGGTCTCGGATGCGTATTGATGCAAGAAGGCAAAGTTGCCGCGTACGCGTCGAGGCAACTTCGCAAGCATGAAGAAAATTATCCCACTCATGACTTAGAATTGGCAGCAATCATTCATGCACTCAAGGAATGGAGGCACTTCTTACTTGGGAATCATTGTGAAATATATACTGACCATAAAAGTCTCAAGTATATTTTCACACAGCCGGAACTCAATTTATGGCAACGACGTTGGTTGGAATTGGTAAAACATTATGATGTGGGTATCCACTATCATCCAGGAAAAGCAAATGTAGTGGCAGATGCTCTTAGTCAGAACCCCAGCTCGGACGACAATAGTCTACAAGGCTTGAAACCTGAATTCCAACAAGAATTTGCCAAACTCAACTTAATGATGGTCGCGGAAGGCACCATAACAAATTTGGAAGTGCAACCCAACCTTGTGGAAAGAATTAAAGAAACTCAGCATGGGCACCCCAGCATCGAAGGCATAAAAAGAAAGGTGAGCATGGGCAAGGCCTCGGAATTCGTCATAGACGATGAGGGAACATTATGGTACGGAGACAGACTCTGCGTGCCAAATATAGAGGACCTCAAGCAGCAAATTCTAGCTGAAGCCCACACCGCTCCATATTCGATCCACCCTGGAGGAACCAAAATGTATAAGGATATCCAGGAAAGATTTTGGTGGCACGGTATGAAGAGGGATATAGCCACTTTCATTGCATGTTGCGATTCTTGTCAACGCATAAAAGCTGAGCATCAAAGACCAGCCGGACTACTACAACCAAACAAAATTCCTGAGTGGAAATGGGATGAAATAGGGATGGATTTCATTGTCGGACTACCTCGGTCACGACACGGGAATGATGCCATATGGGTCATCACCGATAGATTAACCAAGGTGGCACATTTCATTCCAGTGAAGACAACCTACACCACTCAGAGGCTTGCCAGGATTTATCTCTCCCGTATAGTTTGTCTGCATGGAGTCCCGAAGACTATAATATCCGACAGAGGCACTCAGTTTGTCTCGAGATTCTGGGATCATTTACAACAGGCTCTGGGAACTCAACTGGCCTTCAGTACAGCCTACCATCCCCAGACTGATGGACAGGCTGAACGCGTAAACCAAATTCTAGAAGACATGCTAAGAGCATGTGTCCTCACCTATGGGACCAGTTGGGAAGAAAGCCTGCCATATGCCGAGTTCGCATACAACAACAGTTACCAGGCTAGCCTGCAAATGGCACCTTTTGAAGCCCTATACGGACGGAGATGTCGTACCCTGCTAAATTGGTCAGAAACCGGAGACAGCCGTATCTTCGGCCCAGACATGCTCAAAGAAGCCGAGGAAAAGGTCAAGCTAATCAGGGACCGACTCAAGACCGCTCAAAGCCAACAGAAGAGTTATTACGATCGGAAACATCGTGAGGTCAGATTCGAACCCAGTGAATTTGTATACCTACGAGTATCACCTATGAGGGGCCTACAACGATTCAAGATTAAGGGAAAGCTAGCACCAAGATTCATCGGACCATTCTGTATAGTGGCACGAAGGGGCACTGTAGCCTACCAGCTAGACTTACCCGAAGAATTATCCGATGTCCACGACGTGTT
The DNA here is from genome assembly GCF_003073215.2 of Triticum urartu. Classification (NCBI taxonomy): domain Eukaryota; kingdom Viridiplantae; phylum Streptophyta; class Magnoliopsida; order Poales; family Poaceae; genus Triticum; species Triticum urartu. The sequence goes on from NC_053028.1 coordinate 133,326,029, forward strand.
CCATGTCTCGCAATTGAGGAAGTGCGTAAGAAACCCAGAAAAGCAGGTATCCCATGAGAACATTGACGTACAGCCAGACCTCACCTATTGGGAACATCCATTAAAAATATTAGAGGAGTCTGAAAGGAGGACCCGACAGAAAACCATCAAGTTTTTCAGAGTTCAGTGGAGCAATCACACCGAGAGTGACGCAACTTGGGAAAGAGAGGATTTTCTTCGGACAGAACATCCACACTTATTTGAGGATCAGCTGAAATCTCGGGGATGAGATTTTTCCTAAGAGGGTAGGTGTTGTGACACTCCAAAAAATTTCATTTGGTTTTCAGCAAAAACCTTGTTGGATTTGAAGAAGGTCATTTAAATTCTTCCTAAAACCTCTCTCTCAAAACTTTTTATTTTCCTTGGCAAGGATTTTACTTTTTTTGTATCTTCTTCAACTCTGGTGTTTAAATTATGAAAACTTCCTTCTCGAATAAATCCTTGGAATTTATTTATTTCTTTAAAAAGTAATCCTATGAGTTTTGGGACCTCTTTCATTTTGAGACCACACATGGTTTTACCATGCCTCAGGTGGTAAAACCTTCCCAAAACCCCTCCCTCCATTTTGGGCAATCAAAAACTTTCTGTTCCAACAAGTACAAACCATTTTTTAATTTTATTTCAATTATTTTATCTCCCAAATCAATTCTGTCATTTATTTTGAACCTAGGGACCAGATTTGTCAAATTTGATGAAATTCATATCTTCTCTTCTCCAAAAATTCCACCAAAATTCAGGCAGCCCCCAGATGCACTGAGAGGCCACCCCACCAAAATTCAGCTCAAGGGGAGCCTCCCACATACCAAAATCATTCTGTCGAACACCTGGCCAGCACTGTTACTATGCACTTTCAGAAAAATTCAGAGTTTCAGAAGATTTCAGTGTCGTTTCTTCATCAATGTTCGGTCACCTGTCAACTGTGCGCCTGGCGCGTTGTGCACGGCCCCTCCTCCCTGTCCAGAGCGCCGCACGCGCACTTGGCTGGTTCCAGGCATCGGTGGCGGCAAGCATCGCCGGAGTTGGCGGCTTCTGCGGTGGCAGCACCACCCGTGGCGGCCAACAGAATACAGCGCCAGCTCGCAACGCCGTTCGGCGCCGCCCAACGCACCCCTGCCCTCCGCGTGGCCTCATGCACGCCAGCACACCCCGCTGCACCGTCGCCGTGGCCTGGCATGCATAGGGCGCGCTCTCTGCCGCCAACGTGCCGCACGGCCGTTCCGTTGGGGATAGGCCGTAACCGCCCCTGCCTTCCGGAGTTAGGCACCAGGATGGACTAAGTGCTCGGTCTAGACATTGCTCAAGCCCTAAACCAACCGTCCAGCCACTGCGCCGCCGTAATCACTCGCCGGACTTATCCCGTTCACGGCAACCACCTCGGGCCGGCTATAAATAGCGCCCCCGAGCTCGCTCTCGACTCCGCACATCTCCACCACCTCACCAGACCCCGCTCAGCCACTGGAAGAGCCTCGAGGGCCCCTTCTTCCCCAACTCCGGCCGCCCCGATCCGCCTCGGCCACCAACTCGATCCACTCCGGTGAGGCCATCCCCGACGCCCAAACCTCGTCAGTAGCCTCCTCTAGCACCCAGTGAACTAACCCCAGCGTCAATTTGGCCATCGCAGCCCTCCCCGACGAGATCCAACTCCACCAGAGCCGCCATCCGCCGGAGCAAGGACCGCCGTCGACATGGTGCTCGCCGACGACCACCACCACCACCCATCAACTAGGAAGAACACACTGAGCACGTAGGTACCCTCCGATCCTCCTAACTCGCCGTGGATCGCCGCCGGCGACCACCGCAGCTCTCGGGCGCCGACGCGCTCTGTTCCTCCCCCCGTTTGAAATTTCAAACCTGACGGGTGGGACCCCCTCGTCAGTCTCTATTTTCTTTTAAACGAAACGTTTTCTGAAGGCGCCTTCTGCCAAAGTACGTCTCCCCTCTGGGCTGGCGTATTCTCAAACGAAGCATTTTCTGTTTTTATAAGTTGGCCCCTGGAAACTTTCTGTTTCATCACAGATGAGTCCCCGGACTAAAACCTTTATAACTTTTAAACAGAAAATGATCTTTGATTGATTCTTTTTCTGACCTCTTTAAATTTTTGTCTAGTTTTTTATCAGATTTATTTGAAAAATATTTGGAATATTTTTTTTGTGCACCTCACGGTATTTACGTTAGCGCGTATGTTTCTTTACACCGTAGATACCGAAGGAGGTGACGGAACCACGAACTTCACCGAGCTAGGCTCCGACTACTCTGAACCAGGCAAGCATGTTTGAACTTTTGATATGATGAGTGTCATTGGCATGTTTGCATTAAGTAGTTTCATGACATGTTTATGAGCATTTCGATGAATGTCATATTGCATGCAAAGTTGAGGCAAGTGAGTTTCGAAAATCCATAAGTTGTTGGATGTGAGTTTGCATGGCCATGTGTTGGCATGAGAATGGGTAAGATGGCAGTGTTGTAGCATGCCAGTCTTATGTCAGACTATTTGACTCCAGTGTCAACATGAATCAGTCCAGTTCCCATCCGTTTTCCCTTCCTGTACTACCACATGTTTTCCGCAAGGGATATGGATTAGTAAGTTGCAAACCGCTTTCCTGGTACACACCAAATCGAGAGGCCGTGATGATGGTTCCATGGCCCTGGATTAAAGCCAGTCATCCAGTCAGGGAGCATGGGTGTTTCCGGTTGGGACCGAGAGGGGGGCACCCCTTAGAGCGCACGTATATAAATTTGATCCCATGCTATTCGAGATTGTGATCTCCCCGTCTCAAAGTTTTTCTTGAACGCGGTCTAGGGTGATTCCTGGCATCGTGAGGTGGGATGGGTGTGTACTGGTTAGATGTGTTTCTTCTGAAATACCGTAAACGGAACTAGTCCTTCGTGACTACGGAAATCCGTTGGCTGTGGGAAATTTAGTACAAACTCTGCAGAGTCAAAAATCCTTGAATCATCTTATCCATGTCCAAGTACTGTGTTCAACTTATCTTGTCAAGTGTCAGTCTCAGTGACAGAAACTCAGGTGAACCACATGAGTGTTAAGTCTGGTTAAATGCTTATTCCTGTGGATGGACTAACCCGTTTATTATTATGTGTTGAATATTTCCTATGAGTATTATATCGTTGTGAGCTTAACAGTTATGAATAATGAAATTTAAGCCCTTTCTGTGATGTCGCTCAGACGTCCGACTGTGGCACGCTTGTTATTTACTTTTCAGTATAAGCCCTTTCTGTGATGTCGCTCAGACGTACGACTGTGGCACGCTTGTTATTTACTTTTCAGTATAAGCCCTTTCTGTGATGTCGCTCGGACGTCCGACTGTGGCACGCTTGTTATTTACTTTTCAGTATAAGCCCTTTCTGTAATGTCGCTCAGACGTCCGACTGTGGCACGCCTTGTTATTTACTTTTCATTATAAGCCCTTTTTGTGATGTCGCTCAGATGTCCGACTGTGGCACGCTTGTTATTTACCTGTGATTTAAGCCCTTTCTGCGATGTCGCATAGACGTCCGACTATGGCACAATTGTCCTTTACTTTTGATATAAGCCCTTTCTGTGATGTCGCTCAGACGTCCGACTGCGGCATGATTATTTATTTGTTCACCCTTCGAGGCGTCACTCCAGACACCCGATCGGCTTTTCAATTAATTTGTTGGGATTTCGGGAAGACTACCGCCCGACTCCTTTTTTTCACTTACCATGTTGTTCCAATAATTTATTAATTTGAATGTGCAACACCAATTACTAATGACGCATTCATGCATGCATTTGTTATATCTTATGTCCGAACTGTCTTGTGAGTACTTTCAAAGTACTCACCTGGCTTGTTGATTTGGCCAAATGTTGACGAAGGCGATCTCATGGATGAAGAGTTCGATAGCGAGTCCGACGCCTAGAGGAGTCCCAGTCAGTCTCGAGTGATCCTGGATTTGGTTACTGTATTATATCCGCTTCCGCTACCCGAATAAATTCATCGAGCCTCACCTCGATGCTCGATGAGCTGCCAGTTTAGGAGTCATATTATCCACTCTCCACTTTGATATTCCACCACCACTTTTATCTCGAGTCAGTAGTATGCCACCACACCATTGTGTCATATCCGCCATTATGTATAATTATTGGCGTGCTTGTAATAATTTGTCGAGCAGCCTTAGCTCGACCTTGTAATACATTTTATGCTACTGGCTTACTGTATCAAGAATTTTGTCTACCAGTAAGGAGGATTTTTCCTCATACTGGACTCAAAAGATTGGCTTCTCAATAAACATTTTATTGGAAAACCGGTCGTGACAGAAAGGTTCCGAGTGATTCGGGTATTTTTCGGAGTACCGGAGAGTTACGGGAATTCGCCGGGGAGTATATGGGCCTTATTGGGCCATACAGGAATAGAGGAGAGAGGCCAAAAGGAAGGAGGTGCGCCCCCCCTCTGGTCCGAATTGGATAAGGGGTGCAGCCCCCTTTTCCTTGTTCCTCTCCCGCTCTTTCCTTCTCTCCTACTCCAACAAGGGAAGGAGGAGTCCTACTCCCCGTGGGAGTAGGACTCCCCCCTTGGTGCGCCCTCCTCCTAGGCCGGCCGCCTCCCCCCTTGCTCCTTTATATACGGGGGCAGGGGGCACCCCAGAGACACAACAATTGATCTGTTTGATCTCTTAGCCATGTGCGGTGCCCCCCTCCACCATAGTCCTTGATAATATTGTAGCGGTGCTTAGGCGAAGCCCTACGTCGGTAGAACATCAACTTCGTCACCACGCCATCGTGCTGACGAAACTCTCCCTCAACACTCGGCTGGATCGGAGTTCGAGGGACATCATCGGGCGGAACGTGTGCTGAACTCGGAGGTGTCGTGCGTTCGGTACTTGATCGGTCGGATCGTGAAGACATACGACTACATCAACCGCATTGTGATAACGCTTCCGCTTTCGATCTACGAGGGTACGTGGACAACACTTTCCCCTCTGGTTGCTATGCATCACCATGATCTTGCGTGTGCATAGGGAAATTTTTGAAATTACTACGTTCCCCAACATGCGGTGCCCCCCTCCACCATAATCCACCTCGGTAATATCGTAGCGGTGCTTAGGCGAAGCCCTGTTCCGGTAGCATCATAATCACCATCATCACGCCATCGTGCTGACAAAGCTCTCCCTCAACACTCTGCTGGATCGTGAGTTCGTGGGACGTCACCGAGCCGAACGTGTGCAGATCGCGGAGGTGTCGTACTTCCGGTACCAGGATCGGTCGATCGTGAATACGTATGACTACATCAACCGCGTTGTCATAACGCTTCCGCTTACGGTCTACGAGGGTATGTGGACAACACTCTTCCCTTCTCGTTGCTATGAATCACCATGATCTTGCGTGTGCATAGGAAAATTTTGAAATTACTGCGTTCCCCATCAGTTATCCATATCAATATTATTGTTTTCAGCAACATGGAATGTACGACTATTGAGTTGTGGCAGCCATGGAATTTTTGGGATGCTTAGGGTTTAATGTAGACGTTTTTTTCTAAAATGTCAATGTCTCCTAAAACAAGCAATTGTCCAAGGTTTGAGATCCAATTGATCTATAAATCTCATTTAGATGTCTAAGGATCTACTGTTTAGCATATTTTCGAGTAAATGTTTGTATTTCATCAAGAGTAAATTCATAAAAATGTACTACCTCTGTAAACAAATATAAGATGTTTTAGAGACTTGGACAAGTCTCTAAAACAGGACAAGTATCTAAAACATCTTATATTTGTTTAGAGAGGGAGTAACTTTTGGACTATTGCTTCATTTATGTTAAATGAGTTTGTGGTCTATGTAAAATGGATCAAGCACACATTTTTCTTATGGGACTGGGCACATATTTTTAGTAAACATCAATGTTTTGTAACAAAAATGGTTATATTGCTGCCTAAAGTGAACCAAAAAAACATATGAGTTTAACTTATTTCATGTACTTCTTCCGGATGAGAATATAAGTCAGGCACGGATTTAGGTGTTCTACTTGATTAGTGAAAATGTGTTGTATGTCATAAAAGACATTTTTTAGATTCGCCGCTGAATGAAATTTTGGAACACATATTTTTTGTGGCATATTACAAATGTTTCGCTAGTTAAATTGATTATCTAAGTTACCATGTTTATACATTTGGTCGATTTGTGTTGGCTGCAACTGCGCAATGTTCTCTATGACAAAGAGTAGATAATCTATGACAAAGCAATTTTAAGTGGTGGTGGTTTTGGTAGTATTCTATCCATGTTGGTGTCGTCAGATTTAAAATCCATAGTAATGTGTTACCAAGCCATGTCAGCTACTAGTAGAGGTTCTAATAGGTCGGGTGCAAGACAGTGTTCACCCTTTCCTCTCTAATGGATAGGATATTGGGCAGTGTAGTTTTCAACGAATGTCTTCAGTCCTAGCCAGTAAAATATTGTTTTGATTTTGCGGTAAGTTGCTCTCATTCTAGAGTGCCCTCCTATAGGAGAATCATGTAAAGCACTTAATAACTTCAGTCTTAGGTCAATGTTACTTCCTACCAGCTACCACAATCTTTCTTTTAAATCTGATGATGCCAGCATGGAGACAATAATCACTTGGAGAAGTGTTGTTCTATTACAACAATTGTTCTAGGATGAGTTTGTATAAAATGTCATGTTGGTAGCTCTCAGATAAATCTTGTGCCTAGATTGGAATATATAGTTTTAGACATAGGCACATAGCCATAACCTGGTGAACTTTCCTTGACAAATCATCTGCCACCTTATTTAGAATTCCTTTCTTATACTAGATAGAGAAGTCAAATTCCAGCAACTTCGTCATGAGCTTGTGTTGGATTGCCTTTGTAATCCTTTGGTTTGTAATAAACTCCAGGAATTGTTGGTCAATTTTGATTACTATTTTGCTCCAAGGAAGTAGTGCCTCCACTTTTTGAGTGCTTAGAATGGCCAGAGCGTCTTTTTTATAAGTGGATGTCGGTGTCAAAACCGGCGGATCTTGGGTAGGGGGTCCCGAACTGTGCGTCTAGGCCGGATGGTAACAGGAGGCAAGGGACACGAAGTTTTACCCAGGTTCAGGCCCTCTTGATGGAGGTAAAACCCTACGTCCTGCTTGATTAATATTGATGATATGGGTAGTACAAGAGTAGATCTACCACGAGATCGGAGAGGCTAAGCCCTAGAAGCTAGCCTATGGTATGATTGCTGTTGTGTATGTTGTCCTACGGACTAAAACCCTCTGGTTTATATAGACACCGGAGAGGGTTAGGGTTACACAAAGTCGGTTACAATGGTAGGAGATCTGAATGTCTGTATCGCCAAGCTTGCCTTCCACGCCAAGGAAAGTCCCTTCCGGACACGGGACGAAGTCTTCAATCTTGTATCTTCATAGTCCAGGAGTCCGGCTGAAGGTATAGTCTGGCTATCCGAACACCCCCTTATCCAGGACTCCCTCAGTAGCCCCCGAACCAGGCTTCAATGACGATGAGTCCGGCGCGCAGATTGTCTTCGGCATTGCAAGGCGGGTTCTCCCCCAAATTCCGTGTACCTCTTGAATAAAGTCCGGTTTCTTGTAGATGTTGCGCTCCTTGGCTTCTACGCCCAATAATGTCCGCTTCCCACGTGTCAAACGAATATGAAAAGTCTGAGTGCTTTTACATTCACACCCCTAGCCGCGTAAATGAGCTGCCCCATTTAAGGGGACAAGGATTTAGATCCAAACCACATCTTCCCCCTTCGCGAGTGTTCATCACAGCGCATCCGACAAAGGTCCATTCCACCATGGCCAGCCGTCGCAACTCCTCCTCTCGCCCTTCCAGCCCTCGGCCTGGATATTGGGAGAGATGCTCCATCCCGCATAGCGAGCTAGTGACGCTCCAGACCAAGGGATTTCTTCCCCCGGCCTACATGATCCCGGTTCGAGCCGGTCTTGCCGTCTACAACGGCGGAAAGCAAGCGGAGAGTGCCCCCAATCCCTCCAAAGGAGAGCGGGTATGCCTTGTCCCTTATTTAATAAGGGGGTCGGGTTTCCAATCCACCCATTTCTCCAGGGGCTGCTGGAGTTCTACGGCCTCCGGCTACACAATCTCACGCCTGCCTCCGTATTGCATATCGTGGGCTTCGTAGCCCTCTACGAGCTGTTTTTAGGCGTCGAGGCTCATTTCGGGCTATGGACAAGGTTATTCTGCCTTGTGCCCCGCTCTAAGGAGGGGTCAATGTATCAAGTGGGCGGAGCCGAAGTGTGGCGCATCGCCGGGACCGGATATCTGTCCGGAACCCCAAAGAAGGCGTCCGAAGACTGGCCCTCGGAATGGTTTTATATAGAAGACGTCCCGCTGCCGGATCCTGTCCGGATCGGCCTCCCTAAATTTGACATTGCTCCCTTAAAGAAGTGCCTAAGCTGGCATCCATGGAACCCTCAGAGGGAAAGTGACAGGGACATCATTTACCTGATGGGCCGAATAAGATTGTTAGCCCATTCCGGACTAACCATGATCGGGGTTATGGCCGAATGCATCATGCGAGGGGTGCAGCCGCTTCAGTATAGAAGCCACCCCATGTGGGACTTCAACGGGGAGGACGACGCCACCCGCTACGGCCGTAAGGGGCCGGATTCAGCTGCCGCTCTACTAAAGATCTTGTCCACTTTGTATGAGGGAGAAGAGGAGGAATTCCTCCACGTCAACCCACAGGGTGGATTCTCTACGCACAATCCCCCAAGATGGGTAAGCGGTCGTATTTACTTGCCCATCTGTTTTGTATTCCCATTGTTAAATATCCAGTCTGACGACTTCAACGCAGGAACTGCACCGGGATGTTAAGGAAATAAGCAGCCCTCCTCCACAACCCAAGGACCCAGGACGGTCCCTCAATCTGACGTCTCAAGAGGATCCGGACATATCTGTGGAGCTGATTGATGGAGTGTTCCATCAATTGAGCAAGGACAACGCCTTGGTGGCCATTACGGCCGATTACCCGGGGCTAATCCCGGCCTCCCAGGTAACTGAGATCGAAGTCCCAGTACCCCGAATAGGTGTCCGCCCTCTCGTGTTTTCAGTTTCCTAATTACAATCGAGCTTTATAGGGGAGGTTTTTGAGGCGGAAGGCCGAACCTGTGGCGACAAGCCAACGAGGGGCCGCAGGGCCCCGTGGGCAGAAAAGAAGTGCAGTCCGGACCGAGATGTCAGCGCAAAGGTATGGCACGCCCCCTTATCCCAGGTGTTATACCTTCGAGGCACATTGACACTCGTGCTCTCTTCAGGACAAAGAGACCCCGCCGGACTATATCCGGAGAGGCTACCATTCGCGCCTCCACCAGCCAGGCTCCAAAGCCTGGTCCGGAGGCGGAGGCGAACGCAAGGCGCGCGTCAGACTCTCCTTTGACGGAGGATGTGGATGGGTTGTCTGCCACCAACTCTGAGGTGGAGAGTGCCATGAACCACAGGCGTCACCGGACAATTCTTTGCGACGCTTGTTTCTCCCAAGGGGCGTTAGATGCCTTCAATTCGGGAGATGCGTACCTCCGTGCCGCTCAAAATGGTCTAGCCAGAGCCATGGAGCAATATGTAAAAGACATACGGGTAAGAAAATTTTGGTAATTATATATATACCAGTAGCCCCCGATACTTGAAACAGTTAGAATAACTGATTTAAGGATCATTTGTTATGCAGGTTCTTACAGAAAAAGAATTCCCTACTGTCCAACGAGCTGGAAGAGTGCAAAGCCCAACTTGAGGCCGCACTAGCCGCAGCAGGGGAGCCCAAGGAGACCCCCTCTGGTAATATACACTTCGAAAGATAAGTATTTTGCGAAGCACGGCATGGGTGCGAATCTGAAAAATGAAATTGTAGATGGCGCCGGATTGAATCCATAAAGGCAACACCTCCTACGCCAGCTAAAGGCTGGTGAGAAGGTGCTGACAAAGGTGAGGCGGGAGAAGAACGATCTCCAAGATGCCAACACCAAGCTGGGCGTCGAGCTGAAAGATGTTCATGCCCAGCTGTCAGACTCCGTAAAGGAGAATCAGCGGCTTCGGCGCGACATATTTAGTAAGTGCTTGAACGAACCTTTGAAAGAAAGTTCGGCGGGGAAGTCGACTAATAGAGCAATGTCTGTAGGTGTGCTAACAGGTCGTCCTGTAGAGGAGATGCCCGGTTCTACGGGTGACCTTCTTCCCGAGCTCTCGCAACTGCTCGATCGAGTTCGGCAGTCGATGCAAGGCGTCGCCCAGGCCCTGTGGCCATCTGTCTCCATGCTCGAAGGTCTTGGAGAGCTTGCGGAGAAGCTAAAGGGAGCACGGCGGCGCTTCCAATTGTGGAAGATATCGGCCTGCCGTCAAGGCGCTAGGGAGGCCTGGGCCATGGTGAAGACGCGGTACACAAAGGCTGACCCCAACCACATGGCCGAGGTTGGTCCTGTAGGGCCCGATGGGAAGGAGATCCCTGTAAGCATAGTATACGGCCAAGTAGAGTTGGCCGCAAAGTATTCCCAGCAGGACTATAAATTAGACAGACTATTAGATGGTATTGAAGAGGAATACAATCAGTCAAAATGACTATGTAATTTAATTGACATTTATAATGCCTTCTAGCCGGATTGTAGATCATTTGTCATGGCCGACCTTTTCGCTTCAGCCTCGGGACCTGATGGTCCGGAGTGTGTCCGAATTCCCATGCGGTTATATAGGAACCGGGGAATGCATGGAGACCAGGCGTAGGGGTCATTAGTGCGTGAACAGACAAGTGCCCGACTAGTTATGTTATATTACATGGTTAGTAAGAAACATCTTCCAGGGAGAATAGTTCTGTTAGGGGTTCCTTTCCCTGGGAGGCATGCCCTAAGGTGCATGTCCATGCTGCGAAAAGAAACGCAGGAAAAACATCTGGGGGCGTATAGATAAATAAAATAAAATAAGATCATCTTTAGTTCACCGACCGAATATTCCTTTAAGAACGCTAGCTTTCGGCTTCACCCAGTGTGAGGTACACGTCCGGCTGACCCGGTAGTAACAATCGCAGAGGTGCTCCCTTTACCACCTAGCCGAACAATCGGGAACGTAGGGGTAAGCATAGGAGCCAGGCAACCCAGCTTGGCCAAAACTTAAGTCATATCGATGCATATAATGGTGAATAAAAGGTACATGTGGAAGTGTGACACATGTGTTGGGCATGAAGCCCGTATAAAGAAGCTTCTGTTTAAAGAAGCCCCCAGGTTTAATGAGCGCGGATAGCGCGTCACTTTATGAGCCTTTAAAGGCTATAAGAGAGAGAGAGAGAGAGAGAAGAAGAGGAATGTAAGACAGAAAGTATATAAAAAATGGACAGAGGAAGGAGACGAACATAGAGTCTGGCGCTAGGCATAGAATCTTCGGAGACGGGCTGCGTTCCATGGGTTCGGCTCGAGTCGGTTATCCGATGCATCCTGCAGGCGGTACGCTCCACCAGTCAGGACTTGGTCAATTATGAAGGGACCATCCCACTTGGGCTTGAGTTTGTCCTTTTTCTTGTCCGGTAGTCGTAGAACTAATTCGCCAACGTTGTAATTTTTGGCCCGTACTTCTCTGCTTTGGTATCTTCGAGCCTGCTGTTGATAGAATGCGGAATGGGCTTCTGCCACATCACGCTCCTCCTCCAATGCATCCAAGTTGTCCTGCCAATCGAGATCGGCTTCTCTTTCTTCATACATGCGCACTCGAGGTGAGTCATGAATTATGTCGCAAGGCAAAACTGCCTCTGCGCCGTACACCATAAAGAATGGTGTGTATCCGGTGGTGCGATTTGGCGTGGTCCGCAGCCCCTAGAGTACGGAGTCGAGCTCCTCTACCCAGTGCGTGTTAGATTCCTTGAGGGACCGCACTAATCTGGGTTTGATGCCGCTCATGATAAGACCATTTGCATGTTCGACCTGGCCGTTAGTTTGTGGGTGATAGACGGAAGCATAATCGAGCTTGATGCCCATGTTTTTGCACCAGAGTTTTACCTCGTCGGCCGTAAAGTTCATGCTGTTATCCGTGATGATGCTGTGGGGGACGCTGTAATGGTGTACAACCCCGAATATAAAGTCTATCACAGGTCCGGATTCGGCCGTCTTAACAGGCTTGGCTTCTATCCATTTGGTGAACTTATCCACCATGACTAGTAAGTATTTTTGCTTGTGGGTTCCGCCTTTAAGGGGTCCAACCATGTCAAGCCCCCAGACCGCGAAGGGCCAAGTGATGGGGATAGTTTGGAGGGCAGTGGGTGGCATATGGCTTTGGTTTGCAAAGAGCTGGCAGCCGGTGCATCGTTGGACTAAGTCCTGGGCGTCTGCCCAGGCCGTCGGCCAGTAAAAGCCTGTGCGGAAGGCCTTGCTCACAAGGGACCGAGCTGCAGCGTGATGACCGCCGAGTCCGGCATGAATTTCAGCCAAGAGGTTCTGCCCTTCCTCTTCGGAGATGCACCTTTGAAGGACTCCGATAGTGCTTTTCTTATAAAGCTCTCCCTCGTGGACTTTGTAGGCTTTGGATCGCCGCACTATGCAGCGTGCCTCATTTTGGTCCTCGGGGAGTTCCTGCCTAATAAGGTAGGTGAGGAATGGTTCTGTCCACGGGGCGATGACGGCCATTATTACATGGGCTGAAGGTGTTATTTCATTGGCAGAGCCGCCAATTGTGTCAGAATGTTCGGTGTCGGGCAGTGCGGTTGGGTCCGGGCTGTTGTTGTGCGGCTCCCCTTCCCATACTACGGATGGCTTGAACAGCCTTTCCAAGAAGATGTTGGGGGGGGACTACATCGCGTTTTGCGCCGATGCGTGCCAGGACATCTGCCGCCTGATTATTTTCCCGGGCTATGTGGTGAAATTCAAGCCCTTCGAACCGAGCTGACATTTTTAGGACGGCGTTGCGGTAAGCCGCCATCTTTGGATCCTTGGCGTCGAAGTCTCCATTTATTTGGGATATTTTGAGGTTCGAGTCCCCGCGCACCTCTAGGCGTTGAATGCCTTGAATGCCCATGGATACTGCCATCCGGAGACCATGTAAAAGGGCCTCATATTCGGCTGCATTGTTGGAGTCTGTGTACATAATCTAGAGTACGTATTGAACTGTGTCTCCTGTGGGGGACGTCAAAACAATGCCAGCCCCCAGTCCGGCCAACATCTTGGAGCCGTCGAAATGCATGATCCAATTTGAATATGTGTTGTACTCTTTAGGAAGTTTGGCCTCCGTCCATTCTGCGACGAAGTCGGCCAAGACTTGCGACTTGATGGCTCGCCGTGGCTTATAAGTTATGTCGAACGGGAGGAGCTCAATGGCCCATTTTGCAATCCGGCCCGTTGCGTCACGGTTGTTTATAATATCGTTAAGTGGTACTTCTGAGGCTACTGTTATTAAACACTCTTGGAAGTAGTGTCATAGCTTCCGGGATGCCATGAATACCACGTACGCAATCTTTTGATAATGCGGGTACCGTGATTTGCAGGGAGTGAGGACAGTGGACACATAATAGACCGGCTTTTGAAGGGGGAATTTGTGTCCGTCCGTTTCTCGTTCGATGACGAGTACTGCGCTTACAACCTGATGTGTTGCTGCAATGTACAATAGCATTGGTTCGCCAGTATTTGGCACGGCCAGGACTGGGTTTGTTGCCAATATGGCTTTTATTTCGTCGAGTCCGGCCGTGGCTGCATCCGTCCATTCGAAGTGTTTGGTACGCCGAAGGAGGCGGCAAAGGGGTAGGGCCTTTTCTCCCAAGCGGGAGATAAAGCGGCTTAGAGCCGCCACGCATCCGGTTAACTTTTGTATTTGTTTCAGGTCCTTTTGGGATATCTAGTTGCGACAGAGCTCGGATCTTGGCTGGATTTGCTTCAATTCCTCTACCGGATACAATGAAGCCCAAGAGCTTTCCGGCTGGAACGCCGAAAACGCATTTTTCCGGGTTGAGCTTGATGTCGTATGTTCGGAGGTTATCGAATGTGAGCCTCAAGTCGTATACTAGAGATTCGACATGTCTTGTTTTGACGACCACATCATCTACATATGCCTCCACTGTTTTGCCGATCTGGTTTGCCAGACATGTCTGAATCATGCGCTGATATGTTGCGCCGGTGTTTTTGAGCCCGAAGGGCATTGTGTTGAAGCAGAATGGGCCGTATGGTGTGATGAATGCCGTTGCGGCTTGGTCTGGTTCTGCCATCTTGATTTGATGGTAGCTGGAATATGCGTCGAGGAAACACAATGAATCGTGTCCTGCGGTAGCGTCGATAATTTGATCGATGCGGGGGAGTGGGAAGGGATCCTTTGGGCAAGCCTTGTTAAGGTCCTTAAAATCAACGCATAGGCGCCAGGATTTGTCCTTCTTTGGTACCATCACCAGGTTTGCGAGCCAGTCCGGATGTTTTATATCTCTGATGAATCCGTCCTCCAATAGCTTTGCTAGCTCTTCTCCCATGGCCTGTCTCTTAGGTTCGGAAAAATGCCGAAGAGCTTGCTTGACAGGTGTAACGCCCTCGATGTGACTATATCTCCCACGTGTCGAAGCACGACTTAGATGCATAACCGCATTGAAAGCAATGTCGCAAGTGAGGTAATCTTCACACAACCCATGTAATACATAAGGGAAAGAGATACATAGTTGGCGTACACTCGCCACTTCACACAATTACATGAATAAAGCATTACATCATCCAAATACAATCAAGGTCCGACTATGGAACCAAAATAAAAGAAGACTACCCCAAATGCTACACAGATCCCCGATCGTCCCGATTGGGCTCCACTACTGATCAACTAGAACGAAACAACACAAAGGACAAGATCTTCATCGAGCTCCTCCTTGAGCTTGGTTGCGTCATCTGCACGGTATCCTCGGCACCTGCAAGCTGGTTTTGGAAGTATCTGTGAGCCACGGGGACTCAGCAATCTCGCACCCTCGCGATCAAGACTATTTAAGCTTATGGGTAAGGTAAAGGTATGAGGTGGAGCTGCAGCAAGCGACTAGCATATATGGTGGCTAACATACGCAAATGAGAGCGAGAAGAGAAGGCAAGGCATGAGCGAAAAACTATGATCAAGAAGTGATCCTATAACAACCTACGTCAAGCATTACTCCAACACCGTGTTCACTTCCTGGACTCCGCTGAGAAGAGACCATCACGGTTACACACGCGGTTGATGTATTTTAATTAAGGTCAACTTCAGGTTTTCTACAACCGGACATTAACAAATTCCCATCTGCCCATAACCGCGGGCACGGCTTTCGAAAGATCATATCCCTGCAGGGGTGTCCCAACTTAGCCCATCACAAGCTCTCACGGTCAACAAAGGATATTCCTTCTAGCGGGAAGACCCGATCAGACTCGGAATCCCGGTTACAAGACATCCTCGACAATGGTAAAACAAGTCCAGCAAGACCACCCGTTGTGCCGACAAATCCCGATAGGAGCTGCACATATCTCGTTCTCAGGGCACACCGGATAAGATAAGCGTACGGGAGCCAACGTAAGCCAAGTTGCCAAGGGACGGCCCCGCATGGTGCTCTGGGTTGGACCAACACTTAGACAAGCACTGGCCCGGGGGTTTAAAATAAAGATGACCCTCGGGATGTGGGACTCCCAAGGGAAAAAGGCTAGGTGGCAAATGGTAAAACCAAGGTTGGGCCTTGCTGGAGGAGTTTTATTCAAGGCGAACTGTCAAGGGGTTCCCATTATAACCCAACCGCGTAAGGAACGCAAAATCCGGGAACATAACACCGATATGACGGAAACTAGGGCGGCAAGAGTGGAACAAAACACCAGGCATAAGGCCGAGCCTACCACCCTTTACCAAGTATATAGATGCATTAATTAAATAAGATATATTGTGATATCCCAACAAGTAAAACATATTCCAACAAGGAACAACATCTCCATGTTCCAACAAGGAACAAACTTCAATCTTCAACTGCAACTAACAACGCTATAAGAGGGGCTGAGCAAAGCGGTAACATAGCCAAACAACGGTTTGCTAGGACAAGGTGGGTTAGAGGCTTGGTTCAACAATATGGGAGGCATGATAAGCAAGTGGTAGGTATCGCAGCATAGGCATAGCAAAAGAGCGAGCAACTAGCAAGCAAAGATAGAAGTGATTTCGAGGGTATGGTCATCTTGCCTAAAATCCCGCAAGGAAGAAGAACGAGTCCATGAAGAAGATAAACGGACATAGTCGAACGGATCCTCACAGACACGACGTTATCGGAACTAACCCGAAGAAGCAACACCGGAAAGAAAGCAAACAACATGGTAAACAACCACCACATAAGCATGGCATGATGCACAACCAAGTATGATGCATGACCGGTTTAAATATGCATGGCATGGCAAAGTGCACCAACAAAACTACAAATTAAGTGGAGCTGAATATGCAACGAGTTGCATATTGACGGACACCACAATAATTATTTAGTTCTCTGATGTTTAGGTACCCAACAATATTAAATGTTGATTAACATGGCAAGAGGTGAGGCATAACAAAACTACACCATCTAAACAATTTAAATGGGGCCGGATATAACAAATAACGAATCTGGTAAATCCCCATATGCATTAGTAATTTATTGCAACAACCATTTAAACATTTTAATTGTTGTTATCATGATGCGGATGACATGAACAATCTTATGCAATTTTTATTAAAAGTTGACATGAGCGTGATGAGAGCATTTGTCATCATGGCGAAAACGAAAAGGGGAGCCACGAGAACGAATCCGAAAATGATGCCACGGCAACATCTCGGTTTCCGGTAACTCGATTGAGATGTCGGTGCAAAAGGAAGTGTGACGGGAGCGTGTCGTGCAAGATGGTGGGGTGATCCCGGTAACCGGGTTCCCCACGAATTGGCAGCAGAAGAGGAGCACCGAGCAAGTGACAACTCGGGCACGGTGCAAACATAGGGTGCAAACACATGCAAACGTTCTCGGA
Organism: Triticum urartu; assembly: GCF_003073215.2. Classification (NCBI taxonomy): domain Eukaryota; kingdom Viridiplantae; phylum Streptophyta; class Magnoliopsida; order Poales; family Poaceae; genus Triticum; species Triticum urartu. Next base: position 133,342,989 of record NC_053028.1, read on the forward strand.
CGGTCGTCTTGGGGTTATACCTTCGAAGCGTATCGGTTCGGTGCAAAGTAGAGGAAGTAGACGTTCTCACCACGTTCGTAGTGGTAGTAGTTGTACTAATGCCTTAGTGGAAGTAGTGGTTCGCGTCGATGGTAGTGGTACATAGCAATCGTGGACGAACTTGAGGGTCATCGTTAGACGTTCACGGTTCTTCGACGATGGTTGTGGTACACGTTCCGTAGATGTTCAGGCGGCAGAAGTGGTATACGTTTCGAAGGCGTTCGAGCCATCGGTAGCGGTACTTGGTGGATCCCAAAACGGTCTTGGCATCTTCGCGCGTAGGGGTACTTGGCGTTTTCGTGTAGTCGAACTTGAGGGGTCTCGACATCGTGGTACTTGGCACAATCCGCATAGTCGTGCACTTGTCGGAGAGGATCTTGGTGCCTCCAAAGCGAAGCAGCAAAAAAAAGCCTCGGGTCTTGGCGTGGCTGACAGCAGGCCGGAGCTGATGGTCAACGCAGTCGCAGGGTCGCAGGGAGGGCTCGGCGACGCTCCTGTTGCCGCTCACGACGAAGAAGGGAGGACCAAGGGCGCGCGAGGGGGCACTGCCACGCGGCTGGAAGGACTTGGTGCTGCGGAGGTCGGCAGCGGCAGCGGTGGCCGGCGAACTTGGAGCTCCGGGCGAGGCGGAGAAGCGGTGGCGCGGGCGCGGTCCACGAGATGGTGCGGGGCCGTGGCCTGGTTCTGTGGGATCCATGGCAGCATCGGACGGGATCCGGCGACGCAGCTATGGCTGCTCGATGCAGGGGCGCGCCGGGGAGGCTCGGTCGTCTCTGGCGGCTTGGAGGGGATTGGGCGCTGGGGCTCCTCCCCTGGCTCGAGTCGGACGAGAGGAGAGGGAGATGAGGGGAGGAAGGGCGAGGGAAACGGGCTCCTGCCGCTGCGAGCGCGTGCGGGAACGAAGGAGGAAGAGAGATGGGCATCGGGGAGGAATCGAGGGAGATGGTGAGAGAGAGATCGAGGGGATAAGGAGGGGATCGGGGCGAGCGCTCTATCCCTGTGTCCCTGGCGGCGCGAGAGGGAAAACGGAGGAAGGGAGCGATCGGGCTAGGGTTTGGAGGGGATCGGCCAGGCCTAGGGGGAGGGTGCCGGCTGGGCCTTGGGCCATCTCAAAGGAGGGAAAAAAATAGGAGGCCTAGCAGGCTGGATTAAAAGAAAAGAAGGAAAAAAATGATTTTCCTTTACTATTTACAGAAAGGAGATAGAAGCAAAATATTTATTTGGAGGGCCAAATAAATATAAGTTGAGTTGGAAACTGGCATGGAGATACTTTGACAAATTTCAAAGTGCCACAACTGGAATTGAAGTATTTGGAGAAGGATCAAGGACTTAGAATATTTGAAAAAAATGAGAGAGATTTGAAATGCAAGTTTGTTTGGGTTGATCCCATACAAATGGAATATTTATTGTAGCTCCCTAATAATATTGGGAGACTTTGAATATGTTATAAAGAGAAATCACCATTGTGAATATCCCTCGATTTAAATAGATCAACGATCTATGCAATTTATTAGTTGAGTTGAGATGCAAAGATTAATGACATGATGGCATGATGACATGATGCAATGCACAACACGCAAGCAATGACAAGGCAACAACAGCGAATAACTGGAGGACACCTAGCACAACGGTCTCGGGGCGTTACAACACTCCACCACTACGAGAGGATCTCGTCCCGAGATCTAGAATGGCACCGGAGGGACAACGGAAGAGAAAGAGAAGAGGTAAAACTAAGTTGCTTCTTTGACAAATGAGTGAAACCGAAGAACCTTGCGAGGTTGAATAGATTCGAGAAAAGAATACAACAAACGTGAACCAAGTCGAAAACACTCCATTAGAAAAGTGGGACAAAGAACATTGCGAAAAAAACCTTGAGGTTGAAGGGCAAGACATATATTGAAACCACTCCGGTTAAAACAAGATAGAGAAGGATTAAGAATGATATAATTTGGACAGCATTCCGACTGTAAATAGAAGGAATTGAACATGAATTTGACAAGATGAGGGGATACTTGATGAAAACAATAATACACTGCCTCCGGAACTATTCAAAGAATGGCACAAAGGGTAAGAACGATTTCAGGCGGCACTCCGGTTGAGAAGGGAGGCAAAACTTGACAGGATGGGAAGATCTCGAAAAGCGGGCATGAAACTCCGGTTAAAAGGATAAGGACGAAAAGAACACGATCCTGACAAAGCAAGAAGATGGGTTGGAGAGAGCAACATCACAATGCCTCCGGAACGAAGGGAAACAAGATCTTGAGAGAGCATGGTTACAACAAATGTTAGAACGGAGTTGTTGGAAAACCAACAACGAAAATAATAAGCTTGATATGGTCTTATGGAATACATCTCAAATTATGAGGTGACAACCTGCCAAGCAAGATTGGATTGATATGAACAAGAAGACGAGAAACTATTTCACCGGGAGGATAAATGAAGAACTTGGGACATTTATAAGCACCATAATTAGCAACAATCCTTAGGGAAGGCTTTAGGTGGAATATAACCCCAGATAACTCCAATGAATAGGTTGATGGATTTAAATATCTCAATCTTGTGAATGAAGAATGATATATCACCACCTCAAAAGATAAGGGAGAAACAATTGCAGTCCGGATTACAGGATGAAGAAAGCATGAGCTCCTCGGAAAAGAATCTCAATGAAAAACTTCTAGACGGAATTAAATCCTTTATGAACCATCATGTAGGACCTCCATGAAGAACTCCGGTAATGAAAGAATGATCAAACGAAAGAAAGAGAAGTTGAAAGCACAAGGTGAATCCTTGTAATGATTTAGATGGATCTCTGTGATAATTAGAGCTTTGAACTCCGGGAAAGAAAGACGAGCACTTGAAACCAAGAATTTAATCATCGTGAACAAACTCCGGAAGAAAAGATTAACATATGGATGAAACAAGAATAAGAATTACATTATGCTTAACCTTCACCAATTAAATTGATGACAAGAAATGGATTTCGCATACTACTTATTCCAGTTGCAATGGATTGAAGAGATATATAGCATGAACTTGGGAAGGTCTTCCACGAATCCACCGGTATAATTTGACAGAACAAAAGAATTGATATGACAGCCAAGGAAGAGAGATCTTCAACGAACCACCGTATGAATTGGAAAAGAATGAAGTAAAAGGTAAAGAAACACCGGGAAGAATTATGAAATGAATGAAGAAACTTGAGAGAATTTAGATGCAAGTGGACGAAAAATCACGAGTTGATTAGAGGATATTTGAATGATGCACCGGTAAGATTAGGAGGATGATAACTGACAGCTGAGAATGAATAAACCTGAATTGGTGGACTCCGGATAACACACTGAGAAGACTCTTGAATTGCTCCGGATAGGTGAAAAGAATTCTCACAATCAAAACAATTATGAGAGGATGGCAGAGAATGGGGCAAGATTTAAAAGAAACTCTTCTTCGGTCTTCAAAATCTGAGAATGACGACTGAAACACCACCATGAATTGTTGAGGCACTCCGGAATGAAAATTAGAAAGGTTGACCCAACGATGAAAAGAATTTAACCGATCTTGGAGAAAGGCATTTGACTAATGATAAATCATTCTTACGTCAAACTTTGAGATGAATATGAGGATAATTCCGGAAATTAGAAGAGTCAGGTAAGATCCTGGGAAAGACCTATGGGTTAGGGCCCACTCAAAAGAAACACCGTTGAAAAGATTTAAAAGAGAGGTTGCACCGGTTGAATTAAATGGCTTGAATAAGATAGGACCTCGAAATAGCTTGAACTGAGATATCTTGAGCACTCCGGAACAATTGAATAGCGAGAACTGACTGAATATGAGGTGCACCGGCATGAGAAGGTATTGAAACGAGGAAAAAGGTATGATCAACAAAACTTGACTTGAATCCACCGGAGAAGAAAAAGAACGAAGAACGATGAACTTGAAGCTCCGTTAGAATCTTTCTGAGAATCACCGGATAAGAGCATTGATGGAAAAAAATGGAGAGACTTCACATCAATAACATGATAAATGATTAAGAATTCTGAGTCCTTGAAGGAAATAAGGGAGGGAGGGCGGGAAAAAGCAAAAGCAACTTGGAGATGGATGAAACAAACATCGTTGAGAAGAACTGATGCTTGGTCTTGCGGATGTTGAAATGATCGGATCTACTTGAAGAGAAGCATGCCGGTTAAAAAAGGATTGACAAAACAATCTTGATGATCACGAAGGATTAGTGTTCACATCAGGGTATGAGAACACCGCTTAGGAAAAGGTATGGAATCAACATTTGACTTCGAAGCAACTCGAATACCACAACTCAAAAAAACAAAACAAAGGATTGGCTTGCAAAATAAGCCGGAACAAACATATGATAGAGATTTCGTCCGAAGTTTTCGTGGTGGGGCCTACACGGGCTCGATCGTACAACACCATCATGTACAAGGCAGTGCACATGACATACGAAGCGTCCCTGAGTCGGCATAGCCAAGGACTCTTTAAGACACAACGAGACCACTGTAAAACCAACCGTGAATAGGCGGACCACTAGACGTCGAACCCTAATTTCATATCATACATCTGTTGGAAAGATATCCTAAGAGCTACTTGAATTCCCACTTATAAACTCCAAAAAAATTCCCGGTTATGCAATCAGGTGTTGGGGATACAGGGGAAGCATAATATCTCACCCAAAACTAGCAAATCATACATCCAGCTGTATCCATCCTTCAACACATAACCAAGAAACCTTCGGAAATCGTCTACCTCAACCTTCGAAAAGCATCTGTTATACAAGTTATGGCAATACTCCCGAACTCCCGCCCCAGTACTGGGTGGCGTCGAGGTTATCCCACCAACAACTGCATAAAAGAGATTTTCGATGTCGGTGAAACTAAACTCAGGTATTCCAGAACTGCAACGATAAAATTGTGATGACAACACCTTGGAGCTCAACTCCCCGGGACACTGCCACAACCCCTAAATGACAGGAGGCACCAAAAACAATGTTCTCGTCACAAATCGATCGGAACGATTCCAAGATACCCGCGTGATCCTAAATTTTTATAGTGAAATTTGGGAAGAGAAGAGTCAAAACTCTACGTCAGGATGCCTTGCCAGAGCGATGAAGGGACTGGGGAGTAAAAGAATTCCTAAACTCTCTGATATATAATTCCTAAATGACTCAAAACATTTTTCTAGACTCAACAACGGCTGCTAAAAAACGATCAAGCAGTGGGGGCTCCTAAGGTCGGGGATGGCTCTGATTACCAACTTGTAACGCCCTCGATGCGGCTATATCTCCCACGTGTCGAAGCACGACTTAGAGGCATAACCGCATTGAAAGCAATGTCGCAAGTGAGGTAATCTTCACACAACCCATGTAATACATAAGGGAAAGAGATACAGAGTTGGTGTACACTCGCCACTTCACACAATTACATGAATAAAGCATTACATCATCCAAATACAATCAAGGTCCGACTACGGAACCAAAATAAAAGAAGACTACCCCAAATGCTACACAGATCCTCGATCGTCCCGACTGGACTCCACTACTGATCAACTAGAATGAAACAACACAAAGGACAAGATCTTCATCGAGCTCCTCCTTGAGCTTGGTTGCGTCATCTGCATGGTATCGTCGGCACCTGCAAGCTGGTTTTGGAAGTATCTGTGAGCCACGGGGACTCAGCAATCTCGCACCCTCGCGATCAAGACTATTTAAGCTTATGGGTAAGGTAAAGGTATGAGGTGGAGCTGCAGCAAGCGACTAGCATATATGGTGGCTAACATACGCAAATGAGAGCGAGAAGAGAAGGCAAGGCACGAGCGAAAAACTATGATCAAGAAGTGATCCTATAACAACCTACATCAAGCATTACTCCAACACCTTGTTCACTTCCCGGACTCCACCGAGAAGAGACCATCACGATTACACACGCGGTTGATGTATTTTAATTAAGGTTAACTTCAGGTTTTCTACAACCGTACATTAACAAATTCCCATCTGCCCATAATCGCGGGCACGGCTTTCGAAAGATCATATCCCTGCAGGGGTGTCCCAACTTAGCCCATCACAAGCTCTCACGGTCAATGAAGGATATTCCTTCTAGCGGGAAGACCCGATCAGACTCGGAATCCCGGTTACAAGACATCCTCGACAATGGTAAAACAAGTCTAGCAAGACCACCCGCTATGCCGACAAATCCCGATAGGAGATGCACATATCTCGTTCTCAGGGCACACCGGATAAGCTAAGCTTACGGGAGCCAATGTAACCCAAGTTGCCAAGGGACGGCCCCGCACGGTGCTCTGGGTTGGACCAACACTTAGACAAGCACTGGCCCGGGGGTTTAAAATAAAGATGACCCTTGGGATGCGCGACTCCCAAGGGAAAAGGCTAGGTGGAAAATGGTAAAACCAAGGTTGGGCCTTGCTGGAGGAGTTTTATTCAAGGCGAACTGTCAAGGGGTTCCCATTATAACCCAACCGCCTAAGGAAGGCAAAATCCGGGAACATAACACCGATATGACGGAAACTAGGGCGGCAAGAGTGGAACAAAACACCAGGCATAAGGCCGAGCCTTCCACCCTTTACCAAGTATATAGATGTATTAATTAAATAAGATATATTGTGATATCCCAACAAGTAAAACATATTCCAACAAGGAACAAACTTCAATCTTCACCTGCAACTAACAACGCTATAAGAGGGGCTGAGCAAAGCGGTAACAAGCCAAACAACGGTTTGCTAGGACAAGGTGGGTTAGAGGCTTGGTTCAACAATATGGGAGGCATGATAAGCAAGTGGTAGGTATCGCAGCATAGGCATAGCAAAAGAGCGAGCAACTGGCAAGCAAAGATAGAAGTGATTTCGAGGGTATGGTCATCTTGCCTGAAATCCCACAAGGAAGAAGAACGAGTCCATGAAGAAGATAAACGGACGTAGTCGAACGGATCCTCACAGACACGACGTTATCGGAACTAACCCGAAGAAGCAACACCGGAAAGAAAGCAAACAACATGGTAAACAACCACCACATAAGCATGGCATGATGCACAACCAAGTATGATGCATGACCGGTTTAAATATGCATGGCATGGCAAAGTGCACCAACAAAACTACAAATTAAGTGGAGCTGAATATGCAACAAGTTGCATATTGACGGACACCACAATAATTATTTAGTTCTCTGATGTTTAGGTACCCAACAATATTAAATGTTGATTAACATGGCAAGAGGTGAGGCATAACAAAACTACACCATCTAAACAATTTAAATGGGGCCGGATATAACAAATAACGAATCCGGTAAATCCCCATATGCATTAGTAATTTATTGCAACAACCATTTAAACATTTTAATTGTTGTTATCATGATGCGGATGACATGAACAAGCTTATGCAATTTTTATTAAAAGTTGACATGAGCATGATGAGAGCATTTGTCATCATGGCGAAAACAAAAAGGGGAGCCACGAGAACGAATCCGAAAATGATGCCACGGCAACATCTCGGTTTCCGGTAACTCGATTGAGCTGCCGGTGCAAAAGGAAGTGTGACGGAAGCGTGTCGTGCAAGATGGTGGGGTGATCCCGGTAACCGGGTTCCCCACTGAGGGAGTCCTAGATTAGGGGGTGTTCGGGTAGCCGGACTATACCTTCAGCCGGACTCCTGGACTATGAAGATACAAGATTGAAGACTTCGTCCCGTGTCCGGATGGGACTTTCCTTGGCGTGGAAGGCAAGCTTGGCGATGCGGATATTCAAGATCTCCTACCATTGTAACCGACTTTATGTAACCCTAACCCTATACAGTGTCTATATAAACCGGAGGGTTGTAGTCCGTAGGCAATCAACTCCATACACAACAATCATACCATAGGCTAGCTTCTAGGGTTTAGCCTCCTTGATCTCGTGGTAGATCTACTCTTGTACTACCCATATCATCAATACTAATCAAGCAGGAGTAGGGTATTACCTCCATCGAGAGGGCCCGAACCTGGGTAAAAAACATCGTGTCCCTTATCTCCTGTTACCATCCGGCCTTGACGCACAGTTCGGGACCCCCTACCCGAGATCCGCCGGTTTTGACACCGACATTGGTGCTTTCATTGAGAGTTCCTCTGTGTCGTCGCCTTTAGGCCCGATGGCTCCTTTGATCATCAACGACGATACGGTCCAGGGTGAAACTTTTCTTCCCGGACAGATCTTCGTCTTCGGCGGCTTCGCTCTGCGGGCCAATTCACTCGGCCACCTGGAGCAGATCGAAAGCTACGCCCCTGGCCATCAGGTCAGGTTTGGAAGCCTAAACTACACGGCTGACATCCACGGGGACTTGTTCTTTGACGGATTCGAGCCAGAGCCAAGCGCGCCACACTGTCTCGATGGGCATGATATAGCTCTGCCGCCGAACAGCGCCTTGGAGGCCGCATACGCATCGGTTTCGACCATTGATTCGGAGCATACTGCGCCGATCGAGGATCAGCGGTTAGACACTACCTCAGGGGCTGCGATCTCAGAGGCAATCGAGCCAAACTCCAGCCCCGCACTCCGCATGGCCCGTGACTCCGAGGATCCGGACTCCTCCCCGGACTCCGAACCCCCCGCGCCCCTGCCAATCGAATCCGATTGGGCGCCGATAATGGAGTTCACCGCCGCAGACATCTTTCAGCATTCGCCTTTTGGCGACATCCTGAACTCTCTTAAGTCTCTCTCTTTATCAGGAGAGCCCTGGCTGGACTACGGTCAGCGAGGGTGGGATACGGACGATAAGGAAATTCAAAGCCCACCCACCACCCACTTTGTAGCCACTGTCGACGATCTAACCGACATGCTTGACTTCAGCTCCGAAGATATCGACGGCATGGACGACGATGTAGGAGACGAACAGGAACCAGCACCTGTAGGGCGCTGGAAGGCCACCTCGTCATATGACATATATATGGTGGATACTCCAAAAGATGGAGATGGCGATGGAACAGTGGGGGATGACGCCCCCAAGAAATAGCCAAAGCGCCGGCGTCAACGGCGCCGCTCTAAATCCTGCCAAAGCAAAAATGGTGATTCCGGCACGGGAGATAATACTACCCCAGATAACGCCGAAGAACACCCACCTCAGCAAGATTCGGCACAGGAAGATGGAGAAGCCAGCCCTCATGAGAGAGCAGCAGACCGAGAGGTCGAGGATGATAACTATACGCCTCCCTCCGAAGATGAGGCAAGCCTCGATGACGACGAATTCGTCATACCATCAGACCCCGCCGAACAAGAGCATTTTAAAGCAGGCTTTTAGCCACGGCAAGCAGCCTCAAGAAAAAGCAGCAACAGCTTAAAGCTGCCCAAGATTTGCTAGCTGACAGATGGACTGAAGTCCTTACGGCCGAAGAGTATGAACTCGAACGCCCCTCCGAGAGTTATCCGAAGCGCAGGCCGCTACCCCGATCAGAGGAGGAAGCACCTACATCACCAGCGCATGACATGGTAGACCGGCCACCTCGCGGCCGCGACATAGAGGCCCCTCGGCCCTCCACCCAAGCCATGCCCCGACGCCGCTCAACTAAGGCACGGGAAAATGCGCCCGACCTGCGAGACATACTGGAGGATAAGGCAAGACAAACAAGATCGATCTACGGATCGCGTAGGTGCCCTACGGCATGTGACAATGATCTTCACTCTAGATACAACAAATCCGGCCGGGCCGAACACAACAGACATAGCGCTTCCGAGCTACGTCGTGATATAGCCCAGTACAGAGGCACCACACACCCGCTATGCTTCATGAATGAAGTAGTGGATCATAAAATCCCAGAGGGTTTAAAACCCGTAAACATCGAATCATACGATGGCACAACAGACCCGGCGGTATGGATCGAGGATTATCTCCTTCACATCCACATGGCACGCGGCGATGATCTACACGCCATCAAATACCTCCCACTCAAACTTAAAGGACCGGCCCGGCATTGGCTTAACAGCTTGCCAGCAGACTCAATCGGTTCTTGGGAGGACCTGGAAGCCGCATTCCTCGACAACTTCCAGGGCACTTACGTGCGACCGCCGGATGCCGACGACTTAAGCCACATAATTCAGCAGCCAGAGGAATCAGCCAGACAATTTTGGACACGGTTCCTAACAAAGAAAAACCAAATAGTCGACTGTCCGGACGCAGAGGCCCTAGCAGCCTTCAAGCATAACATCCGCGACGAGTGGCTTGCCCGGCACCTAGGGCAGGAAAAGCCGAAATCCATGGCAGCCCTCACGACACTCATGACCCGCTTTTGTGCGGGAGAAGACAGCTGGCTAGCTCGCAGTAACAACTTATCAAAGAACCCTGGTAATTTGGATACCAAGGACAAAAGTGGCAGGACACGTCGGAATAAGCAAAAACGCCGCGTTAACGGCGACAGCAATGAAGACGCGGCAGTCAATGCCGGATTCAAAGGCTATAAATCCGGTCAGCGGAAAAAGCCATTCAAAAAGAATACTCAGGGCCCGTCCAGTTTGGACCGAATACTCGATTGCTTGTGCCTGATACATGGCACCCCCAAAAGGCCAGCCAATCACACTAACAGGGATTGTTGGGTGTTCAAGCAGGCGAGCAAGTTAAGGGCCGAAAACAGAGACAAGGGGCTGCACAGCGACGACGAGGAGCCCAAGCCGCCGAACAACAATGGACAGAAGGGCTTTCCCCCACAAGTGCGGATGGTGAACATGATATACGCAACCCACATTCCCAAGCGGGAGCGGAAGCGTGCGCTACGGGACGTATACGCGATAGAGCCAGTCGCCCCAAAGTTCAACCCATGGTCCTCCTGCCCGATCACTTTTGATTGAAGGGACCATCTCACTCGCATCCGTCATGGCGGCTTCGCCGCATTGGTTCTCGACCCAATCATCGACGGATTTCATCTCACAAGAGTCCTCATGGACGGCGGCAGTAGCCTGAACCTGCTTTATCAGGATACAGTGCGGAAAATGGGCATAGATCCCTCAAGGATTAAGCCACAAGATCGACCTTTAAAGGCGTTATACCAGGTGTAGAAGCCAACTGTACAGGCTCAGTAACACTTGACGTGGTCTTCGGATCCCCGGACAATTTCCGAAGCGAAGAGTTAATCTTCGATATAGTCCCGTTTCGCAGTGGCTATCACGCCCTGCTCGGACGAACCGCATTTGCAAAGTTCAATGCGGTGCCGCACTACGCATATCTCAAGCTCAAGATGCCAGGCCCTCGAGGTGTAATTACGGTCAATGGAAACACCGAATGCTCCCTCTGTACGGAGGAGCATACGGCGGCTCTCGCAGCGGAGGTACGAAGTAGCCTTCTCAGGCAATTCTCCAGTCCGGCCATTAAAAAGCCAGACACTGCCAAGTGCGCCCGGAGTAACCCACAGCAGGACCGCCTGGCACACTCTGAGCAAGCGTAGCAATGCGGCCCCAACCCCAGCTATCGTGACATAGCGAAACCAGTACCTCGCGTACATAACTACGCCCTTGAAATACCATGGGCACAGGGGAAGGGGCACAATAACGGCACGCCCAGAATACGGCTTAAAACGTACTAGGGGCTGCCGGATTCTCTTTTTAATTTTTTCTTACCTTCAGGACTCCATACTTCGGACGACCTGTTCGGCAATTCGACTGCCGCACAAATGATGCAAGATCCAGGGAGGCAGACAAGCCATGCCGCACTATGGAACTCCCAGGTGGTCTCTGTTACGAGCGGTATACCTGTTTTAAATACAATTCCGCGGCCTTCCCCCGGTCAGGACATACTGAATAGTCCAATATCTTTTGCTTACCGCACTATTTGTATCTTTCGGCTTTGATAAATAGCCTTTATATAAACAATGCATAGCTTTTGTCTATTTTCTGCATTACTCTCTTTTATATACGTTCATTAATGACATGTTGCACCCGTACACTATGGTACGGCAAGTACGCCAGGGGCTTCAGTACCCTTTAATATGGTGTGAGAAGTCCGTACACTTTCACAAGTGCGGCACCCCAAACTTATAGCACTATATGCATCGGCTCTGAATCATGATTTGGGTCAATAGTTGGGTTTGCCCGGCTCCTATGTTTTGGTGCCTTACGTTCCGCTATATCGGCTAAGGTAGCACTAGGAGAACCACTGCGATTGTGCCCCGGTTGAGCTGGGTTAAGCACCTCAGTGGAGAAAGCTAAAACTGACTGTCATGATGAGGCGAGAGACCGGTCGCTGTTCGAGAGATTTTTTCGAGTCCCTAAAGACTTATGCCGCTTCGAGCGAGGAGCCGGATTTGTCCGGCCAAGGCGTGGATAGCGCCCCGAACTCGGTCTTCCGAACTAGGGGCTTCGCCGAAATTTAAAATTATAAAGTTCTATGGCTAAGTGAGAGTGTTCAAGCATTATAGTCCGATTGCCTGGTTCGTTGTGCTGAGCGCCTCCCTCGAAGGACCCAACTATGGGAAAAAGAGCGCTCAGGTTTATCCCGAACACCCCAACACTAGTGGCATGGGGGCAGAAGCCGACGACTGGCCATCTCTCAATTTTTTGATAAACGGCCACACAGAAAATAATATTTTAAATTCAACAAGCATTGCTTAAGCGCATATGAACAAGTTTTCAGCGCACAGGATAAAAACGAGCGAGTTTATTCAAAAATTACATCCTTGGTACATTCATCCGCCACAAGGCGGGCACCCGCAAGAACATCCTTGTAATAGTTCTCGGGCTTGCGATGCTCCTTCCCCGGCGGCGGCCCGTCCTTCACAAGCTTCTCACCGTCCAGCTTACCCCAATGCACCTTTGTACAGGCAAGGACCCGATGGGCACCTTCGATGCAGACAGAGCGCTTGATGACCTCGAGCCTTGGACAGGCCTCCACCAGCCGCCGCACCAACCCGAAGTAGCTCCCAGGCAAGGCCTCTCCGGGCCACAGCCGAACTATGAAGCCCTTCATGGCCTGTTCGTCCGCCTTGTGGAGCTCGACCAGCTGTTTCAGCTGGTCGCTCAAGGGCACAGGGTGTCCGGCCTCAGCATACTGAGACCAGAACACCTTCTCCGTCGAGCTGCCCTCTTCAGCTCGGTAGAATGCGGCAGCGTCGGATACACTGTGGGGAAGATCTGCGAATGCCCCTGGAGAACTCCAGATTCGGGTAAGTAACAAGTAGTTTACTTTTATATTTCTGCTTTGCATAAAGAATGCCTTACCCGCTGCTATCTTCTTAATCTCCTCCAACTCTGGGAGGGCCTTTTGGGCTTCGGCCTTGGCAGACTTGGCAGTCTCAAGGGCCGCCGCGAGCTCGGACGCTTGGGTCTTTGACTCAAGCTCCAAACTCTCATGTTTTTTCATGAGAGCCTGAAGCTCTTGCTGCACCTCGCCGACCTGAGCCCCAAGTTTCTCTCGCTCGGTGCGCTCCGCGGCTGTTTTTTTTTCGGCCTCGGACATCGCCTGCTTGAGGGTCGCCACCTCAGTCGTGGCCCCTATAATAAGCAGTGCAATCCTGTTATTTTTTGCAATCACGCCTCTCTATAGGCACTTTTTCTGTAAGGTATTTCCTACCTTCTTTTTCCTCGAGTTGCCGCTTGGCAAGGCCGAGCTCTTGCTCGGTCCGCTTGAGATCCTGTTTCAGGACACCCACCTCCGCAGTCAGTGGGGCGGTGGATAGCAGCGAAGCCTGCACACGCATATTGACTCTTTATTGTTAGACTCCTGCGAAATTTACTAGATCCTCTATTCGGCTTTTCTTTCCAAACGCCAAACAGAGCATCAGGGGCTACTGTCTATGCGGTTATATTTTTACATATTTTTACTTACCTCGAAGCCCGTTAGGAGGCTAGCGCAAGCTTCACTCAGTCCGCTCTTGGCGGACTGAACCTTCTGGATCACCGTACTCATAATAGTACGGTGCTCCTCGTCGATGGAGGCGCCGTCAAGCACCTTGAGCAGATTGTCCGGCACCTCCAGTTGGACGGAGGCCGCCGGCTCAGAAGGCTTGCTCCTCTTGGAAGGAGTTCGCCTACCGCGGTCCGGAACTGTTGAAGATTCCGGCGCGGTGTCCGGCACAAAGCCGGACTTGGAGCCCTGGGGGGTCTTGTCCCCTTTACTCCTAGGGTCCGGGAGGTCGCCCTGCGGCTCCTCCAGGACCACCTCCTCCTGCCCCAGAGCTCGTTGCGACGCCACTTCGGCGTCGTCCGCAGTGTGGGGGGAGACAGCGGGCGGAACTGAGTTCACATCCGATGAATCCAGGGAGCCGCTCGACGACTCGTTGAGTTCGGCCTGAGGCGGGCTGCATAATTATGTTCGACATTAGGGAAAGCTGTGCAACAAAGGAACATCATGAGTTATTCTGATATCCGAACTTACGATTTCGCCAGACGCTTGGCCCTGTTTAGCCACTCCTCTTTGCCCTCTTCGGCGTTGGCGGCGTAGTCCGGTGGAGGGGTCTTCCTTTTCCTAGACCCCTCGGCCTCCCCCGTTGGGGCGGCCTTCCTCTTCTCTCCTCCCCTCGCTGGGGGGAGAGGTTTCTTCTTCCTCCTCCTCGTCTTCATGGGGGGAGTGCGTCTCGGACTCGTCGGACGACGAGTCCGACACCACCATATGCCGGGAACTCTTTCGAGTCCCTGTGGCCTTCTTCTTCTTGGCCTTCTTCTCCGGCACCACATAAGGTGCGGAACCAGTAGCTTCGCTAGTAGAGCGGGGGCTGGGTCTTCGGGCAAGGGAGCCGGACAGTTAATCGATCCGGACTTCGCCCGCCAAGCCTGTCAAAGGTAAGGGAGCTTAGATCCCGCATAGAGTCAAACTATGAAAAAACTTAACATCCTGTAAAAGGTGAAAATAGCTTACCTCGCTAGCGTGACGCTGCGAGCTATATCCGCGGTCCTCGGAAGCGGATGTGGGAGCCTCGGCGCCTTTGGTTAGCACCTTCCAGACATCTTCATACGTCGTGTCGAAGAGCCTGTTAAGGGTTTGGTGCTGCGCCGGGTTGAACTCCCACAGATTAAAGCCCCGTTGTTGACACGGGAGGATCCGGCGGACGAGCATAACCTGGACTACATTGACGAGCTTGATCGGCTTGCTCACCAGGGACTGGATGCATGTCTGCAGTCTGGTCACCTCTTTTTCATCGCCCCACGACAGGCCCGTCTCTTTCCAGGACATAAGCCGCGTGGGGGGTCCGGACCGGAACTCGGGGGTTGCAATCCATTTCAGATCGCGCGGCTCGGTGATGTAAAACCACCACGATTGCCACCCCTTCAGGGTCTCCACGAAGGAGCCCTCGAGCCATAGGACGTTGGCCATCTTGCCCGCCATGGCGCCTCCGCATTCCGCCTGGCTGCCGCGCACCACCTTGGGCTTGACGTTGAAGGTCTTGGGCCAGAGGCTGAAATGGGGGCGGATGCGGAGGAAGGCCTCGCACACGACGATAAACGCCGAGATGTTGAGGACAAAGTTCGGGGCCAGATCGTGGAAATCCAGGCCATAGTAAAACATGAGCCCCCGGACAAATGGGTGAAGTGGAAAACCCAGTTCGCGGAGGTAGTGGGGAAGGAATACTACCCTCTCATGGGGCCTTGGGGTGGGGAGAAGCTGCCCCTCCTCAGGAAGCCAGTGCGCGATGTCTTTGGACAAGTATCCGGCCTTCCTTAGCTTTTTGACATGGCCCTCCGTGACGGAGGAGACCATCCACTTGCCTCCCGCTCCAGACATTGCTGGAGAAGGTTGAGGTGGGAAGTGCGGGCTTGGGCGCTGGAGCTCGAGTGCGCAAGAGATGGATAGGCAAAAGAGGAATAAGGCGTAGGTAAAAGGGTGGATCCTTATCCCCTTATATGGGCGGATGCGGTTGTGCATCCCCACCAGCCTAGTAAAACTCGCTTGCCTCCCAAGCGCCGTGATAAATGGCGCGGTTGGGTTACCCACGTCCGTATTGATGAGAATCCCATAAAGGGGGTACACGATCTCTACTTTGACAAGACGTGCCAAGGAAACCGCCTCGCAAAACATGCTAAGGTGGAAAAGTAAAAACGATTCGAGTAAAGGACTTGGCCGTAGTGTGATGACGCACTGCGGAATACATCGGCAGATTTGATTTGTGTCAATATTATTCTCTCTATGGCAATATGTGGAAACTTATTTTGTAGAGCCAGACACTACTCTTGGTGTTTACAATCTTCTATGAAGGACTTGGAGGAGGAACCCGCCTTGCAATGCCGAAGACAATTTGCGCGCCGGACTCGTCATCATTGAAGCCTGGTTCAGGGGCTACTGAGGGAGTCCTGGATTAGGGGGTGTTCGGGTAGCCGGACTATACCTTCAGCCGGACTCCTGGACTATGAAGATACAAGATTGAAGACTTCGTCCCGTGTCCGGATGGGACTTTCCTTGGCGTGGAAGGCAAGCTTGGCGATGCAGATATTCAAGATCTCCAACCATTGTAACCGACTTTATGTACCCCTAACCCTATCCGCTGTCTATATAAACCGGAGGGTTGTAGTCCGTAGGCAATCAACTCCATACACAACAATCATACCATAGCCTAGCTTCTAGGGTTTAGCCTCCTTGATCTCGTGGTAGATCTACTCTTGTACTACCCATATCATCAATATTAATCAAGCAGGAGTAGGGTATTACCTCCATCGAGAGGGCCCGAACCTGGGTAAAAAAAACATCGTGTCCCTTGTCTCCTATTACCATCCGGCCTTGACGCATAGTTCGGGACCCCCTACCCGAGATCCGCCGGTTTTGACACCGACACCCACGAATTGGCGGCGGAAGAGGAGGACCGAGCAAGTGACAACTCAAGCATGGTGCAAACATAGGGTGCAACTCATACAACACATGCAAACGTTCTCGGATGGTCGTCTTGGGGTTATACCTTCGAGGCGTATCGGTTCGGTGCAAAGTAGAGGAAGTAGACGTTCTCGCCACGTTCGTAGTGGTAGTAGTTGTACTCATGCCGTAGTGGAAGTAGTGGTTTGCGTCGATGGTAGTGGTACATAGCAATCGTGGACGAACTTGAGGGTCATCGTTAGACGTTCATGGTTCTTCGGCGATGGTTGTGGTACACGTTCCGTAGATGTTCGGGCGGCAGAAGTGGTATACGTTTTGAAGGCATTTGAGCCATCGGTAGCGGTACTTGGTGAATC